>NW_008825306.1:739019-754010 GCF_000699105.1 Pygoscelis adeliae
TGCCTGTGAGGATAATTCCAGTGACAGATATTAGGAGAGCGTTAAGAGGCCCAGAACCTGAAGTGTCAAGTTAATCTTCCCATCCTCCAAGTTGTTCCACACACAGCATACCCTTCACAGCATATGTTGTCAAGAAATGTTTTAATGAAATGCAAGACATGAAAACCTGCCTAACACTGTAGAAAAATTGCAAGTCTAACACCTAAAAATCTGAGAGCCTTATTTGTTTTTTTACCAAGAAGCACTGCACCAGATATCACTGCACACCAGCCATTCTGACCATCTTTGTCACTCATAGCCCTTTTAAAAACTGATCAACACATCCAGCCACATCTCCGTCAATTTTAGGTGAGGCAAAACAGAAAGGGAGCTTGAAAAGAAAAGTTTTGCTGCAGAAACTCTCCCAGGAGAGACTTCAATTATCTCCCAGTGGGAGTCTCAAACTGGGCAAGAAAAGAGCCATGTTAAGCCAGAAAAATCAGAAATGTTAAGATAAACCCAGCATCAATTCTACTTCTTGACTAAAACACTGTTGAAAAGAAAAAAGGCGCACAGCTGTGGGGCACCTGAAATCTAACACAGAACTGTCTGATCCAATTAAGATTTTTCTCATTTGTGACTACATTTGAATTCTCTACACAAAACATCTCAGAACGCTTTATCCATCAAGTCAACATAAACACTGAAGTATTGCCTAAAATTAGTTAGCAGTGAATATGCACCCATGGAGCTTCAAGGGAGAGTTGCATTGTGTGTGAGCATCCTGTCCCAGGGCTAGAGGCATTTTGCAGTACGAATCAGCAGCGTTCAACATTTTGTTTTCAAGAAGCCATAATCACGCTACCAGGTCCTGCCAAACCTGATTCTGGAAGTTTTGGTGATACCGCCTAGCACTTCCTTGGAGCAAATGCCTCAAGGAGGCATTAATGTTGGGCATTAATAAGCAAGATGACTCTCCCCAAAGCTCTGCGGTTACCATTAAGCACGTAAAGCTGTGTCTAGACATGGCTGAAGCCAAAGCAAAAGGTAAACACATCCCTTTCTCTCTTTGAAAAGGTTTCCTTGTGTTTTTCCCAACTCACTCAAGAACCATCATTCTCTTTCTGTTGCTCTATTTTCTAAGACACGTCATCACTTACAAGACATGAGCAGGGCCAGGAAATGTGAAATTGTTCAAGAAAAGTTGTTTCTCCCAGCGCCATAGAAAACGTGAGGCTCAGGTTGGGGAAAAGCAGTGAAACAGACAGTTGAGTAACTGCTCATTAAAACTCTATTCTGCCCTTTCTTAGAAAGTCTGTGATCACCAATTAATTCTTTTTATTTTGCTTTTACTAAAATAATGTAATATAGGTTTACAGAATCTCATGAGAACATGAGACAGCCCTTGTAATTTAATCTGAGAAAGACACATACTTCATCAAAAGAGCAGTTGGTTTCAATGATCTACTAAGAGTCCCAAAGGGTTCTTTTTCTAATTTTTGAATACAATTATTAAATATTATTTGGCAGCATTGTGCTTTTTCTGGCTCAGCTTCTTCAAAACAAATGCTTTATAATTAATTTTGTTTCAGTCCAGTTGAATGATCTAGAGTTAATTCCAATATAATTAAATCCTTTCTTTGGAATCCTTCTTGCCCCAAGTCGCCCCCTCTTCCTCCTCAGTCTTCAACTCTCCCCACCACCACCCTCCAACACATGGGGCGGGTATAATTTTGTGAGGGCTCAGATTGTTGTTCTCCTACTGATATAAAAGAGATTCCTCAACCTCTTACAGGTTGAAGCCCATAGTGAGCTTAAGTCTTTCTTCTATATTGCATCAGTTTTGGTTTTTCAAAGCTAATGGACATGTGATACGTAGCTTGAAAGATTTATTACAAGATTAGATCAAATGAAATAAGCATACACAGCAAATGAAATAAACATATACAGTATACTAAATTTAATTAGGAATCGGCTAATCAAGAAAATGGTATTAATTAAGATATTTCCTAAGGAGCCAAGGGATATCCAGAAGTAATAAATTACACAGACTGCTCCCTAAATCAAATAACACCTCATGTCTGAGATTTCCAAATAAACAACCACCAGTTCTGGTAAATGCTATGAAAAGTAGATGTCTGTATTACATAGTCTAACTGCCATTCATAGTACTGCAAGCAGCAATCTCAGCAATTTCACCATAGAGTTCGGCGCAAAGACATCTGCAAGACTGGTACCTCAGGGGCCCATGTTAGACCACAGTATTCAGTGTGAAGAAAATTAAGTCCTTCTCTGTGTGTTGTTTAATTACTGAGCGCTAAAGCTGCATGCTGAGCACCAGTTGGTATTTGGTTTTGCATAATGTATTAACATTGCATATTTGTATCATGTATTAACGTTAGTACCACCAGACTGCACATTTCAGACAAGGCCTATTGCAATTAGAACAGGTAGCGTTAAACACTCGTTAAAGCCCAAAATACAATGCTGAAAGAGGTGGCAATGAAGCCAAAATTTGCAGATTTTCCTTTATCAAAATATGTTGCAAATAAACTTCATTTCTACACAAAAAATACCATTTTCTATCACATATTCATGCTGATTCCATCACCTTCCCTGTGTCTACAGAGCTGGAAAAAACAAGCCTGAAAGTGCACTCGCTATATGAAAACAGGATAACTATTTTTAACTGCAAACTCTAACACACTAATAAATGTTATACTTGTTCCCAGCTTTAAAGAGTGACTTACAGTGACAAATTTATTGCTAATTGCACAAACAGTTTATTATGCAGGACCATAAGAAAACTTGGGGTCTAAAAGATGTGTACTAAGAAATTATTTAATCTGGCAAATACCGATGAATCAAGCCCTTATTTATCCAGAATTTGTTAAACTCAGAGCTTTATGCTCTGCAGTAATTCTGTAGGTGATTATGAAAACAAATGGGCTTTAGGGCAAAACGTTAAAATTTGGCTAGCTAAAATTAGGCAAGTTAGTGTATACTCAGATTTCCAAGTAGGTTGACAAATTTTCAGATTCAGTGAGTACTTTCAGCTCCCAGCACAGAGACCAACTACTTTTGACTTCAGTACCCAACCTGTTCACCCTCTGCATTGACATGTAGCCATATTTTCTGACCTACTTGCCCAACCTGGCCTTTCCAACTCAGACAGCCTTACCTTGTTTGACGCAGAGGAAATAAGCCCTGTTTGTTCCTCCTCTCCTTCATTTTGAGGCTCATTGCTCAACCAGAGACAAAGTTTTCTAGCTTAGCTGTTCCTAGCTAACTCTTTTTTTCCATTTGTGCAAATGTCTGAACTGCATCCAAGCTACTCTGCTGATGCCTGCCTCCCTCCCTCCCTGACTGCTTCCCTAAGAGCTTCTCAGTACAATTTCCCTTCCACTAAAGGCCATCTGCATGCGAGCCACTGTTTGCCCTCACCAAATGGTCTCCAGCACATCTGGAGGCTGCCCCTGCCTACACGAGGCTGAGAGCCTGTGTGTGACAGATGAAGGGATGCCCCAGGTCTGACTGTAAGGAACCTAAATACAACTTAGAAGTCATCCCCAATGCCCAAGGTACTGTGACAACAGATGCTGAGCCCAATTTTAGATTTGACTTATAAGTGTCAGTTAATTCCCACAGCATAGGTAAGTTTTATGACGAAGGACTGTCATTCAGGACACAGACTTCATTCCACATCAACAGGCAAGAAGCTTTCAAAGAGCAGCTATTTTCAGATCCAGATCTGGGATGGATTTGCATGTGACCCCGAAGCACAATATCCTGTTTCCCCAGAGCCGAGCATGGAGCCACACCACTGTCACAGGCTAACACTTCTCTTTCAGCTTGGCACCAGTTTTAAACAGTCAACATTTCCAAATTCAGTGTAACCCCATTTCCTGAAGAACTTTTGCAACTGAAAAGGGGAATTTGCTAGAATTCAGATCCCAGTTTGCGACTGATTGAGAAAATAACTAACAGGTGCCCCATCTCCAAGCTCCACCCTCTGCAAGTCTGTTTCTCTTATAAGAAATAGGTGTTTCTACCTAAAGTTCCATAACAGCAATATTCTACCACTGATTTAAGAAAAGGAAACAAACAATTGTTAAAACAGTATTCCAAACTATGAACTGCGGACAGCTGTCTCCCACACTTACCAGGTTGAGTTACAATATTGTTCGCTTTTAAAACAAGCCTTCATTTCAGTGAACCAAAGTGAGCCAATTAGCATATAAATCAGCTTTCTACAAAATGGAGAACAAATCTACAGTGACCATTAGAAAGGCAATACTAAATGTAAATAAGAAAATATCCATAAGACACACTCTTCTCCAGACACATTCGCGTAACTCCTATTAGTGGTAAAGACTACAAACCCTATTTTCTTAAACTATTTGATCTCAACAGATCCCATAAGCAGCCTGGAACATGCTTAATGAGTACTTGTACAGGTGGCCTTCAAAGACAAGGTCCATTGGTGCTTCTGAATCAGTAGTTGCGTGTTTCCTTGTGACTAAGCATGTAGGTATCAGTCAAATCTAGTCCTTAAACTATGAAGCTGAAGTGTTATAAAAATCAATGACATAATCAAACACTTTGAGGAAAGCTTTCTTCCTTTACAAATTGGGGATGAATAATGGCAAAATATTTTACATTAACATCTTGATTTCATCACCATTTAAAATGGAAAATTTCAATACAGTTGAACATATTTTAATACCATGCTTAAAATTTTTTTTCTTTCTAAATAAAATTCTGAGACTGACACTTCATTTCAGCTCAGGATGAAGTAAATTCTTAAATTTCAGCTACCATTCCAGTTTGAAATTATATCTTTCAACCAGCTCTATCCATTCCTTCTGCTGGATTTAATATTTACTTTGTTTACCAGTGGCAGTTACTCTTAGCTTCAATTCCATAAGCAAAGACAACTTCCAATTACAGTATGTTTACTAAAAGTACCATATGTTTTTTGTCTGATTAATTTTTCTTCCCTCCCAAAATATGCTCTGCATCTTTTGTAAACAATCCTTGAATACCTCGGGTCAAATGGTACTACAGTAACAGAGGGTATTATTATTCATGTTTATCAATGGCATGTACATTAGGGAAACAGTCAAACTCTGTGTGTTTTATAGTGAACACCTATGTATCATTCTATTATCTTACTCCGTATAATGCTGGGTTAGCATTGTGGTGAAGAACAGAAGAGAGCCTGGCTCTCTTCTGCACCTTGTGGCAGTCATCAGCCCTGACATTGCACAGATCAGAGGGGACCTTCTCCACAGACCACTGAAGACAGCAGGGATATCATTTCTATAGGCTCAGGCTCTCTTCCTGCCTTCTCCTTTGTAAATGAGGTTTTTATTATTTATCTTCCCTCACAGCGGTTAAATTAACTGATGTTTGCTGTGCACATTGAAGTTTTCAGCGAAGTATTAATATTTACAGAGCATGTTTTCTTCTTGGTTTGTAGTTGTCGTTTTTGGAATTCCTTTTGTTTTTCTGTTTGGCTCTTGTTCTCTGGAAGGACCATCTGGGTAGTCCAAAACTTCCAGTGGAACGAGAGAGGAAACTCGGCTTTTTCCTTATCGGTTATTTCTGCTCAATTTCTTTAAGAAACATTTAGAGTATATGTACCTTTGCCAACTGTGAGAAGTAGAAATGAAGCTTAAAGCCGGGTTTTATCCCTTACGAATTTGGTCTGTGTGAAAGCCGCATTAACAACAGTTCCTTCCTGAATGTCTGCTGGCCAGATGAAAATTTATCTTTAAAATCTGTACGGTAGTGTGATGTTACTGACATGTTATTTCTGTGCAGCTTGTCTGTGCATTAGTGTTCTCTCAGAAAGGAATAATCAATCCATTTTAAACTCAAAATGTAATTGCCCATTAATATCCCCTGATACTGTGAGAACTTTTAATCATACCTAAATAACTCACAGAGGAGCTTGTTTTTTCTTAGTTAATAAAGCAAATAAAGAACATAGCAAGCCATTAGGCTGATACAGTTCACTTACAGAGACTATTGTATTTATATATCTAATTGAAGACACTTTTAAATTATGCATTTAAAGGAATTAATTCAACTATTTCATTTTAATTAAATCTTGCTATATTAAAACATCCATAGATTACTTGGTCATCACAAAAAATACTTCCAAATATGCAGTACTTCAAAACATAAAAGTTTTAGGAAGAACATATTTTATTTTTCACTTTCACCCAAAACACCTGGTACAATCAATCACAGATTCCCTGTCAGATTAATCTCTTTCTGACTTACCTTTTCTGGTACACAGCACTTAATGAGCTTACAAGAACTTTATCCTTTTGTGTATCAGCACGCTAACATGAGAGTATCTACCAGAGTTATTTCTCCCCTGGAATACTCGCATCACAAAAACTAGCTCAGTCTCCTTGTTCTGGTGATCAAGCCCAGGTGAGAACAAATTTCCTTCTGTTCTGGCTTTTCCACAAGAAAACTGCCATGAGAAACCTGTCCCATCAGGTGGTGCACAAACAACAGAGCCAAAAAGATTAAAGATTGCCATTGATCTCACTGAATGAACATTAGGCAGAACTACAAAACCCACCTCCTGACAAAGGGAGGAGAGGGCTGCTAGCCCTGGCATTAAGCCCAGCTCTTTCTTCATTTGGCCCAGCTGGATATTTAGTGCTCATGTGACGTGATGCCACCTGGTACTAAAGGAGTGGCTTCAAAGGAACCACCTATTATTCATCAAAAGCAGTAGAGACTCAAATACCATCAGCCCTGTAGTTAAACTCTGGCAAAAGCCTGAAATAGTTTAACTAATAAGACAATAAACAGTATTAGGTAGCAACAGGGTTTTTGAGAGAGAAAATGTTGTGATTTCCTCTCAGTTGAATCTCACTGCTGACATAAATCTTCTCTGATGTGCAACCTGGGTTCCTCCGTGTTTGAGTAGTACCCCTGGCCTAAAACTTTTCTAATAATCTTCTCTGGTGGTTCAAATTTCCAGTTTAACTAACAAAGAGAGTTTTATTTCATAGCCTCGTCTCTAAACCTTGAAGTCTTTATATATATCTTCCATTGGGGTGAGAAGGGGTAAAAGCAGCAGTATTAAGAACTATAAAAATTTCCCCGCAAAAGAAGGTGAAAGAAAGAAGGGAAAACAGCATTGATTAGAGTAGCTAAAATGCTGATTTCTGACCATTTATTGTCCCAGTTGTGTCAAGAGTAAGTTTTGCCATGTTCATGCACAGGAAGCATCCCAAACTAAGAGATGGATAAAAAGCCTGTGCTGACTCTACACCTCTTGCTTTTATACTTCTGGGTACATCAGAACAGAGTCTCTGCTATTCGTTTACCGCACAGAGGAGCAGAGAACAGGACCTCAGCACAGAAGGAAAAAAACCAGAACTGAGAATATGCAAATGTTTCTAAAATCAAGCTGAGAGAATGACAAAATAAACTATGAACCCTAGGGCCTTTGAGGAGCGATTTGTGTCTGTGCCGTGACTTCAACATACAAACTACCTACACAGCTTAAGGGCTAACTATCTACTTTTAGATATCTCGGGAGATCTACTGTCTCTCTTTCCAGCATAGCTCTTCCCTAATTCAATAAAGCCGCGCTGTCTGGCTGCCCTCTATCAGGATGTGTTGCTGAACATTTTTCCATCCCTCCCCTCTTCTCTCCAAACTGGGCTGTTCCACGGGGCGAAGGGTAGGAAAGCACACGGACTGAGCCACATTTGAGATATGTCACTGCAGCAAAAGGAGACGTAAAAGGGGAAATGACATTCTGCAAAGTCCAAGATTAATCCCAAACTTTCCCCAAACAGTTTTCCTCTGGCATCATTCTGTACTGGGAAAAATACCATAATCAGGCAGAAAGAAGGCTTTCTTGTGAAAGTAAAAAGGGAGAGACTTGTAATAGAAAACAGGTTAGAAATTGAACTACAGAATCATTACTGTACTTCCATAATGCATAAACCACAGCATTCAAGTTTTATACAAACTATCAAAATCTGCATGAGTTTCCCATCATATCCGTCAGTAAGCGAGCCTTATGAAAAGCGTTTTCCCATGTACTTATCAACGCTGCTCTTCTTATTATGCCAATCACAGGCTCTTTGTTTAAAGGGCACAGTAGGCACCTTCCCGAGGTTTTATTTTTACGCTTCTGGTGCCCTCCAGATTAATGAGAACTGAGCCCCTGCTCCTGCTGCTGTCAGACCTCTCCTCTTTTTTTTGCTGATGGCCAAACCTGCCCTTCCTCCTTTCTATTTGATGTAGAATTTATATCAGCCACATGGGAAAAGGAGGAGCAGCTTCAACCACTGGCTTTAATCTCCATGTGAAAGGCAAGGCAACGATGGGGCAACAAGGAGCATTGAAGTCTTCAGTGTAAATGTTGTTGCTCATTACAAGCTCCCTCTCTAGGGATAAAAAAAAATCTTCAAAGGGGAATTGCACCAGTCTCACACATGCCAGCGTTCCCTCTCACACACACGCACCTTTCACATCTCATACATGTGGTTTCCACGCAGGAAACAATTACTGTAATTAATAGACCCAAATAACCCCACTGTTCATTTAAAAATGCACTTTAAATTGACAGAGACATGAAAAAAGTGGCTGGGTGCTTGGGTCTCATTACCCATGTGGACTAAAAACCTGGTTGTGTATATAGGCTGTCAGCTCTATATTTTTCCAGACCTACCACATCAAATTCAACTCCAGCACAAAACAAAATACGCTCAAGATCTGAACGTTCTCCAGGAGGCACTCAGACGCCATTGTTTCTTCCTGCGACACCTAGGAGCTATTTTGTCTAGACCGAAATAAATGTGACTGATGCTGGCGAGAGGGATCTTTTGTGCATCAAGAGGTGGTGGTTAATATTTGGTAAGGACTACAACGTATCTCCTACAGAAGATTAAACTAAGGATTCTCATTTGCCCAGTTGGGAACTATTACATTTGCTTAAAATTATTGTTACTCAAAAAAAAAAAAAGCAGCAGCATATGCTATAATTTTTACTGTGTTTACATTCTGCCATATCAGAGACAAGAACATCTTTTCCTCTTTAATTAACTTCGGTAAGAAACATACTAAGGTCACGTCAGGGAATTGATAACTAATATTTCTATTATTTACAATTGCTTTTTTCCTCCTGCTACTTGACTGCAGAGGCTGCTGTATCCCTCACACTTGCAAGATTCACGGCAAACCCCAGTAGGTCCCTTTGCACGTCACTGTGATTCTACACATCTGAGAATTTCCTTAGGACGGGACAGTAGCCTTCTGCTGTGCTCCACATCCAGGAAAGCAGCAGCAGGAGGGAATAGGTTTGCGGAGGAATAACATCTGACTGCAGAGCTGCAGCTGGAAGCAGTAGGGTTGCCACTGTGAGTAAAGGTTTTGCAGGGCCACCAGTGCTGAGCAGCATCCTCTTCCTACGGACCCTGCCCAACCCTCAGCTCCTCCGTGCCTGGGAGAGGCAAAGGAAGCAAAATTTGTCTTTGTAGCCATGAGGCTAAATGCCCTCACTCTTGCATAGAGAGCTCATCGTAGAGGGTCTGGTTTGTTGCGAGCCTGAGATACGGTGATGCTTGCGTATATGGAATAAAACAGCAATCTATTTTTTTCACCTCTTGTTTCTTTAATGGTGCTGAGGAAACCCAGGCCATTTCAGCTGGTACAACAGCTTGATGTGTTGTTCAGTTCACATATCTCACATGAATCATCCATTTAATTTTGAACTCTTACTTTAGCTTTTCAAAATAAAGAATTTGGGGTGGGTTTTTTTAAGGCCCCTGGGAAGAATATGTTAGATTTGACTTCTGGTATTTGTCTTTCATATGTTTCAGTGAAATTAGTTAGATCTGGAGAATGTTGCCCTTTACCTGGTAATTCAGGAAACCAAAGAAACTAATACATTTATCAAATGAACAGAAATGGCCCTCTGGATTTCAACAAAGTTTCCTTTTGTTGTATATACTAAATTCCAGTTAATCAATTTTCTACACACCATAATGTTTTAGAACAAAGGTTGAAATGACAATGAAACTTGATTATTATAGCTCTTTGCCTGTAGAAGAGAGAAAAAAAAAAGTAACATTTTATAGTGTCAATGTACACAGAAATAAATCCAGGCGCTCTTTTTGACAAGAAAGGCCACAGTAGTTCAATTCAGACAGTTAAAGGCTTTTATACCGTTCTAGGGGCCATGATCAAGCAACACATTAAAAAAACGTATAATGAAAAAAGAAAACATAGGAAGGTGAAAAATTATGTTTTAATTTGCATTGAGGTGAAACGGCCTCATAATAGAGGTTGACAAAAGAATTAAAAATATGCCTAATAATGAACATATTCTCCAGCAGACATTCCTAAATCTGCCTGTCGTTTATGAGTAGAGAAATGTTTTTTCTCTCTCATTCTCGCTTGTAGTTTGGACACACATAGTGATATGCGCTGGCAAAACAGCTCACATGTATTTGTCAAAACAGCAGATGGGGAACTAAAAGCCCTGGATATATTCACTCATTAGGGGATCCTTTCAATTTGCCTCTTCGCGGTGGTTGCTGGGTTTCTTAGAGAAGTCTGGGTGTGCTCTCTGGAAGTTAAACACTGTTGCTTTCTGCGGGAGCGTGCACTATATAACCTGGCGTAAGAGAACAGCAGCAGCATTGCCAACTCAGTATTTTACTACAAGGCTTAAGTGTTTGGTGTTTTTTTACATCTTCGGCTTCTGGAAGCAAGAGCAGGTTTTTGGTTTTGTCTTTATTGCTTTACAGGAACATAAATTCTATCCCATGTGGTAATGAGGAAAACTTGATTATATGACCCAAACACACCTGAAGATATCAGAAGCAAAACAAAGAAAAGGGATTAATTATACAATATCTAGCTTCCCAAGAAAACAGTGCTAAATGCACACTGTCGTATAATCTTACTGAATCCCTTCTTAACAGCTTTATAGCCCTCTGACTAATTTCACCCATATTTGAAATAAAGGGTGGGATGAGCCCCATGCTCAGCCACACGAGCTATACGTCTGATCTACCATTCTTGCCAACAGCGAGACAATGAATTCAATCACTTATAGCCGGTTGGTGAGACACACTGATCATAGTGGTTGCATTTCTGCTGCCAATAGTGGGAGCTGAGCTCAGCCGTAGCTCATAAGCATACAGCTTTCTTGTAGATACTCCAGTTTAAAAACTGTGTGCGTGGACTCAGTTCTGCACATCTGAAGCTGAGTCCCACCTGAAGGCCCACATGACTGAGCTGTTAAGTTTCTGTGTTTTTTGCAAAAAGAGGCACTGTGGTAGAAAAGAGTCTTCTAAAGAGAGAAAAGTTCCTTGTAAGGTTCAACCACAGCTTCATGCATTTGTATCAGAGAGCACCACAGGGTTGCTAAGCCCTGTTGCTCATGGAAGTACTTGTTTTCAAATCTCATAACTCTGTGTGTGAAATCACACAACGGCACATGGTTTTGACAATATTTCTGGAACATCAAGTCTCTGAAGATTACAGAGCCACTGCCAGGGGGGATGAGAAAAGTGGGTAAGTGCACTTACTGGCAGGGAGTGATGGCCCTGTACCTGGAGAAACCCTTGTGTGATGGATTCCACTGCACTGAACATGTCGGAGGGTTGGAAAAGGAGATGAACAGGTTCCTCCAGATTTCCCCGTGTCCCCCCTGGGAAACGTAACATTCTGCCCCACATCATGTAACCCAGACAGTGCGAGCCCCAAAAGTAAAGTTCATCGACCACCACAGCCTGTTTTTTCAAAGGTCTGCAAGCGCAGCGGAGCTTCATGCTCACTTAACAGCAGTATAAAACATGTACAAGGTATATATCCATACAAGCCCAGGCTTCCTGCAGCTCCGTGAGTTTAGCAGGGGGAAATTCAGGCCCTGCCACATATGCACAAGCTACTACCATAAGCCACTGCTGGAGGAATATGTAGGAACTGAACTTTAGCCCATGAAGTTTCCTCTCCTTTTACACAATACTCCCAACATCACTGTTGAAGTAACAGCTGTGAACAGTTTGCAGAATTCAAATGAAGGAAGACATATTTACTTTTATTTTTGTTTCTGAGCTGTTGATATTTCAATTATAAAGCTGCCACATATAAATATGTGTAGACATGAACAACTGCAATGCCTCTGCAGACTCATCTATTGAAAAGGAACTGTATCATTTCACTCCTCATAGAAACTTGGATGCAAGTTTCAGTTTATTACTAATTCCTGGCAAAGAGCTATATCTTCTTAATTTAGTTTCACTGACTTTCCTATGTGATGCAGCACTACACACACATCTCTCTCTTCCTGCCGAGGGTAGGTAGGTCCGCAGGAACGTGCCAAGCTCACAGGACAAATCCAGCAGCTCTACAGACTAAAGACTTCCATGTATTTTTACTTTAGGGTTCCCAAGTTTTTCAAGGGACATTGCTAAGCAAATTTATAGGGGTTTTCGGGAGGAGACCTTCATATACCACAACATACTCATAAATATCTTCAAAAGGAACATTTTCTCCCTTGCTGGGTGAAATATACCTTCTTACCTCTCCCTTCCCTTTGCACAAAACAGGGGAAGGGGGACACCCTAAACTCACAAGTCAGAATACACAGAAAGAATCACATTTAACTAGATCCTTATAAAATCTTTTGAACACTAAAGGCATTGGAAAAGCAACATGCGTTTCCTTTGGTCCTACCCTTGGGAGATCATTCAACTTAGCATCTGAAAGAAAACACTGCAGTTAGAAAATTCAGTATAAGCCTATAGAAAGTTCATGCAGGAATAGACGAACTTCAGCTCATCTTCAGAGATTACTGTTACCACACTACCAGGTCTCTCTTCTCTGGTTTGGAACCACACTTTGGCCTGAGAATATATTTGCTGAGCTATTAGGCATAACCTGTCCTAGGCCACTGACCTCCAAAACCAGCTTCAGGACTTTCCCAAAAGGAGAATTAAAAAAAAAAAAAAAAGAAAAAAGAACAAGAACTCAGAAAAACTCAGACTGGGAGAGAAAGAGGTTACAGGGGAAGGTCACCCGCGATGAATTTAATATCTGGATAAAAAGTCAGGCTGTTAAGCAACAAGACTCAAGGAAATGACTTAAGTTCAGAAAAAGGAGACACAAAAGAAGGCAAAAAGCTGAACAGCATAGATAATGCTTACTCTACCAAGATAAACAGTTTCAGTGTCTGTATACGGCTGGCTTTTTCAAATGAGTGTCGGGTATGAAAGGAAACAGGAGGCAGAGAATGGGAAGAGAAAGGACACTGGCTCCGAGCACTAAGGAAACACATTAAGGGGAGAAGAAAGTTGAGTATGAGGGATGAATCTTGCTCCATTTACTCAGGCAACGCTATTATTAACATCCCAAACACTTGTCTGAGGAGCAAGCTTATGACCACTTACATGTCCTCAAAAAGGGTGTCTCACCTCAGCTTGAACAGTTCCTCCGCGTGGTGGGGTGGGATGGAGATTTAAAAGAAGGCAGGCTTCAGGAGAAACAGCTGCCACGTGCAGATGCTCAGAAACCCCATCATAAAATCTGCCTATATGGAGGACTGTAGCAGACAGTGGAATCCATTCCCCCGATACCCACCCTGCTTACACCCTGCCCATCATTGAGTCCAGTTCATTTACTTCCCAGGTAAACACTTCCAGTGACGTTTTTCACAGATCTATTCCTAGAGAACTGGCACAACTTCATGCAGTAATAAATGAGCACTTCAGTAGCAGTTATATGTTCAATGTCCAATGAAACTAATGAATACAGGTCTATGACAAGACATCAGTCTCACCAGCATCGCATCTCTGACATAAAGCAGCAAAAAGCAGTTTGAGCAGCAGATTGAATTCTTGACAATCAAGAGCTATGGAATAGTACTCCTCATTCACAAATACGAGCAATGCTTTTTCCCTAAAATATGGGGCTAATAACACGAGCTACAGAGGCCAAGAACAACAGATTTCTTAGAGGATGTATATCTCTGCAGAGTCAGAGAGAGGAAGGAAGAGGTCACAATACTCAAGTACATGTCAGATCTTCTGATCCACAAGTCAAAACCTCTTCAGCAGTGTGGTGGCATCACAGGAAGAGCTTCTTTTAGGTGTTTCCCTCCACAGGGCAATGTGGAAGAGTTTATGGAAACACAAGCGGAGTCACAGACCAGCCATGCAGTTAGCCACTGTATGGCAAACAACTTAGCCACATACTGGTAAATACCTGAGACTACTTCTAGTATCCTACATCATTGCATAAAGAAGACCTAATTGTTCTACAAAACTGTGGAAAGATTTCCAACTTAAGTTCAGCTATTTTCAATCTTGTACCTGGAACTGTTATTAAGATGGGCTCTTTGCAGAGCTTCCATCACGGAAAACCTTATCAGCATAGACACAGGCAAAAACCTTTGCCACTCCGTTTTATGCCAGGTTGAAACAAAGCTGCAAGTACTATCTGATTACGCCTTATAAAAATATGCGAAATCTACACAGTGGAGTTTTTGTGCATAAATGAAGTAAAGGGAATGGGTGTTCTTTGGGACCTCTCGAACTTCATGTCTTCTGCATGAATGGCAGAAAACATGAGTTCTGATGATCAGCCATTTTCTTCTGAGAATTAAGGATATTCAGTACTCGGCAGAATGGAATTGCTGCCACAGTTTTTATTGTTTAGGAATAGGTTATCAGCTCCTTTAGCATTCTCTAGTGCCACTAAAGACAGCAGAATTAACCAATTTTGTCTGCTCCTACACCTACAACGTTCTTTCAGAACCTCTTTTATGTAGAGGTCTGGCACTTTAGTCTGTGGGTGCCCTGTGTACAATAATGCCACAGTCCATATTTCCCACACTCAGATGATGTGATCCCTGAGCTCTCCAGAGCAGGCTGAGATTTTTATCTTGTAATTAATATCAGGCAGTCTTGTCAACAGAGGCAGGATGTCGGAGAGGCTAGGGATCAACCTGGCCAGAAA
>NW_008825306.1:754026-764278 GCF_000699105.1 Pygoscelis adeliae
CTGTGAAACTTCCACCCGCACAAAACTAGAGAGGCAGGAAGAGTCTACAGGGTAACTGCAGTAAAAATGAAATCATGCTCATTCTTCCATCCAACATTGCAGAGACATATCATGCTAATTCTTACACATCAGTGCTTAGTTATAATCATTTTGTTTGGCTTGGCAAAATAGCTGGAAAAACAACAGAGAACTATCACTGGGGGAGAGGGGGGACTTAGATCATGTTCCCACATAATTTTTTCATTATTTCCATTAAAAGTATAAGTCCTGCTAATAAATCGTTAAGACCTATAAAAACTATGCTAAGAAAAATCTACAAGATGGAGGAAGAGAACATAAAACCCTTCCAGCTAAGATGGAACTTACATGTATAAAAACATTAATGTTAGCATTTCTTTTCACTTCTGACCTTTCGCTGCTGAAGTAGTCATGATACCTCCTTATTCTGAAAGATACATACATATAAACGCATATATATAAAGGTGTACCTATAAAGAGAGAGAGAGAGGTATGTAAAGAATACTCTTAGATTGGATATTAGGAAAAAATTCTTCACCGACAGGGTTGTCAAGCATTGGAACAGGCTGCCCAGGGAAGTGGTGGAGTCACGATCCCTGGAGGTATTTAAAAGACGTGTAGATGTGGTGCTTAGGGACATGGTTTAGTGGTGGACTTGGCAGTGCTAGGTTAACGGCTGGACTCGATGATCTTAAAGGTCTTTTCCAATCTAAACAATTCTATGATTCTAATGAAAGAGTATTTTGGTATTGGGTGCGAGAGGTCTGGGGAGCACATTATAGGTCTGAAACTGGACAGATAGCAGTGCGATAACAGATCCAAATGGTGCTTTTATATAGGAGACGTCCAAGAACTCATATTTCATTCAGAATGCAAAGAAAATGGAAGTTCTCTTTCAGCAAAAATCCTGGGCAGCTCCCATTGCCCCATGGGGGTTGTGAATCATAGGTGGTGTGAAAGCCAATGCTACACGAGAGAAAATTTCAGTAATATTTATTTTTATCATACTTATCTGAATCCAAATGTGTTATTCTTTGTACTTGGCACAGGAATGTGTGTGGAAGGAGACTGTCCAAGAAAAAAAATCTTGAAATTTTCACGGACAAGGCGCACAAAGAATAAAAGGCACCAGAAAGGTAAAGCAACTGCCTGGGTGCGCAGCAGAACTGCAAGTTCCTTCACGAGGAGTCCAGTGTTCTCTGCATTGAATCATTCAGCCATCTGCGGAAACCAACCCCTCTGTGGGTAAACTTTGTTAGCATTTCCATCCATCACTGCAGTGTTCTTTGATCAAGACAATAATAAAAGTCTTGAGGGTGGGAGAAAAATGTTAGATTTTTTTGTAACAATCCTACTAGCCCTAACTCATGTATTCTAGCATGAATAACGTCTGCATGGTTTGGTCCAAAGTTCTCTTAATTCATGTATACTACTGTACCAGGTTCCTTAAACTCTTGTTTAAAATGTAATCCATACTGTCTACCTGACTATTTTACAAACACTATTCTCAGTATGAAAAGTTTAACAATCACTGAAAATTAGCATAGCATCAAGAATCAAGCTGTTTAGAGAACCAACTATACCTACATTCTGCTAACAGTAAACACTAATTAACGGTATCTGCTCGCACTAACATAAATCAAAACTGTCCCTTTTCCTCTCCTGGGCACTGCACTGGAAAATATCAGAACAGCAAAAATACTTGGAAAGTTTCTTACTTTTTTTTTTTATTTTATTAATGATAAAATATTGGATGTCAACATGCAATGCTTTGTGCATTGCATCAGACAGCTCAAACAGTAATTGTGATGAATGGGAGCGGAAGGGCCAAGGTTACAGGCATTTAAGAAGGCTCTGTGGATTGAAAATATTAGGATTGATTAAAGGTCAAATACTTTATGGATTTATCAGTGTTGTATACATTTTCTCATGACACAGAATCACTTACACTACCTACAAAATGAAATAGAAAAGAGCTGCAAATCAGATAATTTTAAAGTCTTTAACCCACATACAGGCTTAGCCATTGAGCGTAATTAATGGCACCAAAATGTTTTGATTAGACAAGCAATAAACTAGCCAACCCCCACACACCCCGCCCTCCAATAATTCCTCTAGCTTCACACAGGTTCATAGGTAACAGTCTTTCTCAATTAACATTTAGAATTTACAAAAATACCATCTGGCAAAAGATACTTTTTATAATGTTATTTAAAATCTGTATTTATTTAAACCAACTGACTTTAGTCAAGAGAGGAACTTCAGCTTGATAGTTCGCCCATGCTCTGTCTTCCTTGTTTTCTGGGAAAACAGAGTTTGAGATGGATATCTATATATTATCTTTGATGCAAAGACTTTTCTAGGATCCAGACAAGCAAATGGCTGCCTCCATTTGTTTCACAGTGGATTTGAACTGGCCTTCCTGAGGTCTGTATGTCGATCAGGCCAGAGCAGAAGAAGCTCGAAGTGCAGGAATCTGTGGGAAAGGACCTTGGATTTGGAGCTTTTCTTTAAGAAGTTTTGCAAGGCGACTCTGCTGGTCTCACTAACATCAGGACTGAACCTTTAGCTCAAACGCTGCAACTTACCTAAGTATAGTACTTTTACTTTAAGCAAATGAAATCAGGTTGACTTCAGTGGCCCTATTCTTCTACTTCAGAGCTTGATCGAGTTGCCCCGCAGAGTGTTTTTCGCTGCCTTCGGTGAGCTCTGCGCACTGCGGCTCTACGTCAGTGGCACGTCTAGGGGCTTTTCAGTGTCCTCCCAGTGCAGCACTGCGGTGCTACCTCCATGTTCAAGTCCTGGCCTGGGATTTGCAATACACTATCTTTTGAACTTTACTGAAAAAAATGGAAGCAGAAACTTGATAGGAATCTCACCATAGTCTTGCACCTGCTTTTTAGGATAGTCTTTGCTATGTATACGTCTTACACATCTGCACAGTTGACAAACACCTGGGGAGACTGAGCAAAGAGAGAGGAAAGAAAGGGTTTTCTAAGCCAAAGCTTTTCTTTATGCTGGTTATGATTTCCTTCTGTTCTGAAAGGTGCTCATAAAGCTCACCTCTTCCCACGCTACCGACAGTCACATTCACCAAAGAAACCCTTCCCAGTTATCTGAGTTTCCCAAAAGATGGCATAAATTGCTGTGCAACTTACCACCTAAGGCTCCGAATGGAGAAATAGGCATGAGCTTAATCAAGGGATCCCAGAATAAAGGCCCTGTGGGACACGTTACTGGTAGCTACATTGTGTTGTTCAGTAACTGAGCAAATCTTGTTCTCAATTATCCTGAGGGGTGTGAAATCCAACCCCAAAGGCTTTGCACACAGCAGCATCGAAAGGGCTGTTTGAAGGGGGTGCCTGTCTCTTCTTTATATCGACAGCAGTGAAAAAGAGGCAGAGTGTGTTGGGGACATCCACAGACACCTCTATAAGGGAAGAAAGATGTCTTTGCATTTGAACAACTTCAGCATTTTCCCATTCTGTCTCCTGCAAAGAAGCCACTGGTCTTCCTGGTTTCCTGAAAGTGTGGACATGCATCTTCCAGTCCACACCTTTTGGATGCTTGCATGAGAAACAAGGGTTAAGGCAATAGAACAAAGGCAACCAAGTTTAAATTTTGGCCTCTAGTGCATGCCAATTTGTCAGTAATTATGATTCTATTAAATTTGATAGAAACCTCTAGCGGATAGACATGAAAACACAGACCTGTTTCCTCAGCAAGGAAGCTTTAAAGAATAACACCCATTTAATAGTATAACATTTGATTAAAGTAGGCTCAAATATCCTAACTGTAAAGGTTAAGTCCAGACATATGTGTCACACATGATGCAGTGAGTAAATGATGTAATGTTGATAGACCCGTAACAATGAAAAACATTCCAACACCGCATTTTGGCAGAAAGTTTGATGCCGTATAAAATACAATTAAATGGCTATAACTTGCATGGCGTGAGAATCAATGTGCTGTAAAAATAATACAATATTTATTAGAAACTTTCCAAAATATTTAATTGCATTTCAAAACAACTGCTCTGCTTTTAAAATTGCAATTCCTTAAGCACATTTGTACTGTGCAAGCTAGCTTTCGTAGTTTTATTTTGGCAGGGTAATGTTATAAGCTGCAGGCTGTTTCAAGTGCAATCATTGATCATATCCCTGGTGTAAAAAACCCTGCTTTTGCAGCAAAGGAGGTGCAACATGACTTTGCTTTTCTCTAAAAATGAAATTTAGTTTGTGTCACAGGATTCCTGCACCGCTAAGAGTCATACAGTGGTCCAGACATTTACTGATTCATGGGTACCAAGGAAGCTGCAAATTTCTAAGAAAAAAAAATAATGATGTGGAAGTATCTAGAAAATGTGGTAATAAGCAACATGGTTTTACCAAAGACGGATCATCCAGACAAACCTTGTAGCTTCATTTAGAAAGTAAACCAGTCTCCCAGACAAAGGAAGATCTCATCTCTCTATGCTTCTGTAAATATTCAATACAGGGTCAGAGAGTAAATTATTAGGAAACAGGGCGGGGGTTGGGGGGGAACCCAAACAGGATTAACAGGGAACTGGCTAAGAGGAGTTAGTAACTGAGAAGTATTATCAGCTCCATGGGAGGCTACTCATGGAGTTGTTCACAGTTCGGACTGAGCATGTTTGATGTTTTCAGCAGTGTCCTTAGCATAAAAACGTGAAACTGTGCTGACAAGATTTGCAGGTGACCATGGTACTGGCAGTACAGAAGTGTCAGAATGCCATGTCAAAAGGCCTTGAGGTCACCCAATTAACAGAAAGAACATTAAATTGCATTGTACGAGATACGAGATAATGTACGGAAGGAGAAATAACAAGAACTTCTGATGTAAGCAGTGCATTCAGCTGCCAGAAATAGGTCTTCTTTGGTTGTTTCTATGGACCCATGTCTTCAAATCAATCACATAATGCTATTGAGCTGTCACTGTGATGTAGCCATTAAAAAAGCTAAATGGGATGGACCCAAGGCTTATCCACAAGGTATTTTCTACAGTGAAATGGAAATGCATGAGCATTGCATGAGCTATTGCTGTGATCTCTTATTTCAAAACATATTGTTCTTGTCAACCGTGTTTAAAGAGCTTGCCAAAGAGCAGTGGACAAATATCTGGTGGGCACAGCCTGGGAGGAAGACCGTGTGGCATCCTATGAAATCGCCTTTCAGAAAGTGACAATTAAATGACTCACTTCAGGGAGAGATCGGGACTGGTCTGTCTGCTGAGTGAAATGCAAGACAGAGATGAAACTCCTTGCACCGAATGAGGTGACCTGGTCGCTGAGCACAACCTGTCTATGGCAACACCAAGATCCTCAGCTGAAAAACGAAGTCTGCCTGAGTCCTTCTCAGCTGCGAGGCTGCTTCTATTACCAAACTAAGTTCATTTAAAACTTAGCTGAGGTAACAAGCTTTGTAGTAATTACCCATAGAGTAATTAATATCTTATTAGACTTCAGTAACCCAAAGAGCAGGTGAATTTTGGCTATCAGTACACTAGAGAGCCAGCTTCCAAATTTTAACCAAACTTAACCCAAAATGCATGGGGACAGCCCCATAGCAGATACACTCCTTGACAATGTGAGTCCATGTTTGAAAATTACAACGCTCTTTCTCATGCTCTTTCTCTAAGCAACAAGCAGACTCAAGCTCAATTTGTCTTTGTATGAAGCCAAGTTTGAAAATTGCTCCTAATTGCTTTATGAGCATGGCACAAGTGAAATGACAAGGAAGACATCCTACTTCACAGTTCACATGCCAGTTTTACATATGCTCATAGACATACCAGATACATATTTAAAGCTCTGTGATAATGTGAGAAAGAAACAGTGACAAAGCCATCCGCGAAAGGAAAGGTTTTGGTGTCTGTTGGCTCCTTGCTTTCAGAATACAAAATATTCTCATCCCCAGGCGTCTACAAACGGTGATACAGAAATCCATAAAACGGGCATAGTGAGAAATCCACAGCACATGTCCAACACTAGAAAGGAGATATTAGCTAGCACAGAAAAACAAGGAGTTTTATTGTCCTGCTCATATCATATGGAGCACGCTTAATTCATTTATTTATTTTTTTCTAATAGTCTTATCCTTTTATGTTATTACAGCGCTTCAGAAAATCTCAAGGTCTAGGGGGAAGTTTAATGTTTGCTGTTCTGGGATCATTTGAAGCCATGCATTCAAAGAGGACAAAATCACTTTTAAGTCTGCCTGTAGGAAATCTATCTTGGCAACCAGACAACTAGAATTAGTTATTAAAGGCATGTCAAATGAATAAAGACACCTCTGTAAGGAAAACCGCAAAAGCATTTACTTTTTCTAATATGAATAGTGGGCTAATACCAAATCAGCTTTCATTTTCCACTCTCCCTTCACCTCCTAGACCAGAGGTCAGATCCAATAAAGACTAACGCAACTGAAAATCATTTCGGTTTTTTGCATCTATTACACAGCAGATGTATATTAAATAGCACTGCCTGGAAATGAAGCAAACTCACATAATCTGATGTGGCAATCTCCTTTTGGAACTGGTTCACTGCAAGGCAAAGAAGTCTGCGGTATTATTAAAAGTCAGGAGGCACACCAAAAAGTGGGGGATTTTTCCCTTCCAGAAAAAAAGAGGAAGACCTTTCTAGTTCTGTAACAAAAATTAAGATACTGAAAGAACTACATTCAGGATCAGAGTCCACACTTCTTCCTTACGCTGGGCAACCCCCCTGGAGTCACTTAGTCAACCAGTAAAGACAAAATAAGCATTTTCATGGTAGCCAGAGTCTGGAGGAGTGGGAACAATTCCTGGTTTTACCAAAGATTTCCTATGTGATACCTTCTAAATTCCTTAGATCAAAAGAAAAGACTGGGATTTTCATCTTTACCGTGCCTACATCAGAAAGCAGGACCTCTGTGCCGTTTGACTGTTACATCTGTTCCCACAACTTTACTTGAAAATGTACAATTTACGCACATACCTGCTGCTTTAAATCTTCCTTAACAGAATATGGTCAGATTTGACCAAGGTCCAAAAGCAAGCATAAGCTTCTTCTAGACTTTTTTGTTAACTGCTGGATAACGTCTAATAAGAAAGGAGCCAGAAAACTCATGAGTGGGCAAATGACTGTCCCAATCTGGTATTTGTTGAAAGAAGCAACTACAGATTGTGGTTTTATCTTGATCCACTTAGTCAGGAATATTTATTTGGACTAAAGTAGCCATAAAACACAGCTCTAGCTGTAGCTATAAAAAAATAGGCAAATTGTTTTGACATCAGGTAGCATATACAGTTACCAAATTTGTCAGAACTGAGCACTATCAAGGGCCTTCTTTTTAAGAAAAATATACTACTTATACACAAAGTAATTCACCTGCTTAATCAGACACAGGGAAAATTAAACAAAAACATGGGAAAAGGAAATCTTGTGGATGGAAAAATACTTGTACCACTTCTATAAGTTGCAGGTTAGCTATCAAACACTTGTTTAGAAGACTGGAAAAGAAAAAGTTCCAAATTTTGTAAAAAATAAGTACCTTTCAGTTCATGCAATTCAGTAAAACATAGCCCAAAGGATCTTCTAGCCTGCGGCCTAAAAATCAGATAAGAAAAGCTCTCCATACTTGCTAGGTATTAACAACTTCTTCATCACTTCCCAGAGGAGAATTTCTCAACCTTCTTCACTTACTCCTTGCCCAGTGCTAAAGCTTGCCGTCATATATGCTACAATACCACTTGCACAGTCTCAGGAAGAAAACTCTTCATTCATACAATGTACCAAGTTAAACACTGGAAAAAGGCATCCCTGCTTTCTCATAGCATGTGTTGACTTTTCTTCACATTACACTCACAGCTTAGCTCCAAGGAATTTCTCTATCACTCGGTCTAGATACAGCTAACAGAGTGAATCTGGCTGAAATGCCTATTGAAATTAATTCTTTGGAGCCAGACACAACCACCGGGGAGGGCATTCTCTTAGGCCTTTCTCATACCTACCAGTAAACATCAAGAAAACATCATAAAGTCATCCAGTTTGATGTCCACGCTCTCTAACACATGTATACTACGGGGCATAGAATTAACCCAGTTGCTCCGGTGTTGAAACCATCACATTCTGATTTACCAACAGGTATTCCGTATGTCTCCAGTGTCAACTCGAGAAGGTCAAGAAATGGAGAAGCCACCACTTATTTGGTACTTTGTTAACGACCTTTTGATGTACACGCTGATGAACCTTTTTGCGGCAATGATCATCAGTCCTGAAGAGTTAGAGTGATAACTGCCCAGCATGTACCTTCCCCTCTGTATTTCCTGGTTATTGAACACATTACCTTGATGCAAGACCTGAGCTCTAAAGGTTTAACCTCAGTTGTTGTCCACATCCCAGAAAGGCAGAAAGCCCCATCTCTGAATCTTAGCGCTCTGATAATGTGGTATTCACTGTAAAAAGGATTCGGTACTTACTGCAGCTCCCAGGTTGTCAGCAAGGACAGGATATATTTATGTCCCCTTGGAAGTATATGGAGATACAATTATGTGGTAATCGCCATAGCCCATCAAAATAGCAGCCCACTGCTCTTACGTAGTCCATCTTTGGCTTGGATTTGGGGGAAAATAGCCCAGTACTTCAGCACGAATTTGTATATTTAGACTCAAGATGAGTTCCCTCTTAAACTTCCATAGAGGCTGTTTTGTGTGCTGAAAGATGAAGATTTAAACCTTCTCTATCGTAAATTTGAATACGCATTTATTCATATGAATCTTCAACATTTTGAAAATCCAGCTCATAAGGCTTTTTACCTGTTTTGATACACCTTTGTAGCACACAAATTTCAGATGAACCATGGATATGTAAATAAATATTATGTCCTTGGTGACTTTTTTCATGGGCATCATTGCATATTTACTTGCAAAACACAGAGCTGGCCCTGGATATTTCTGAAACGCCTTGTTATAACAATGAAGGTCTCTTTTGCTTTGAAAGCACACACAAACAAAGTCCGCTGCATGCTGGCAGACCACAGTGCTATTTTGCTATTTTGACTTCAAAGCAGTCACCTTTCAAAAGATTGGTTAGTTGTGCTCACAGGGAGAAAAGTACTTATACTAAGGAAAGAGTTATCCCATTTAAGGAAGCCTGAAGGAAGTATGTTTACTGAGGGGAAAAAAAAATAATCTAACTTCTCTTGTGAAAATCAGTGAAAGCAGTGCTCTGCTCTGTAACGCTGCTCTTTATAGCAATCTCTTCATGAAATGGCCATAGTACAAGGCTTCAAAGGAGCAGCTGCAAAATTATTTTGATGTTAACATGCTGCTTATCACACACTTATTTTTTCTGTCAAACTTGATTCACAGCCAATCAGATATAACACATGAAATCAGGCAAGGGAAGAGGACTCCCATCATTCCTTCCTTTTACTTTCCATAGGGCACAGCACAAGGAATGGCGCACTCTCTTTTCAACAGATTCCACCGAACTTGCATGTTATTACAACTCCACCACGGAGCGTATGCTTGATTTCCTGTGCATCCGCAACGTACTAGGGTCTAACAAGGCTGAGCAATACAGCCTGCAGTATTTTCTCACATACCAAGACAATAAGGAACCACGTAAGTTGTCCAACAGATGTCTGCTGTTAAGATATGTTTTTAGTCACAGAAGGACAAATCTAATAAACGGAGAATTTTTATTATGCATTTCAAGTTATCATCTCTGGTGCCTACAATGGCATTGCATATCTGCCGGGGTTTTACCCCACAGCAGTAAATTAGAAAAGAGACAAAATGAGTAGATCCAGAAGTCACTGCTATTCCCCTTGTTACTATTTAGCGGGTTTAGAAAAAGAATAAACTAAAATTCATGTGAAAGAGCATATATACGCCATATTGGATTAATAAAATTAATTGCCTAGCCTTCTGAATCTCCTTTACTTTCATTGATATGCCTCTCTCTAACAAGTTAAACATTTTTTTTTATTACAAGCTGACCTGCTGAAAATGAATCCATGCTTGAATTTTAGACTACTCTGGTTCTAGTTTGTTCATCAAAATAGAAGTAAATAATACTAGAAGGAGGAATATGTGCTTGAAGCAATTTGTTCATAACATTATCGATTGAACATGACACCTCAGAGAAAGCAGTATATGAAGAACTAAAACTTGGCTTTTAGTCATAAATATAAAACTGTATTCTACATCATAATCTGCCAGACACATGAGT
>NW_008825306.1:764315-773562 GCF_000699105.1 Pygoscelis adeliae
TCATGCATATTCAGAGCAATAAAAAAGAAGGTGTACTCAGTTTTTACTCTTTAAGTAGAAGGGAGGGGCTTTTTACCTGCATTTAATAAAGTGGTCTTTGTACTTTTAGAACTGAAGAATGATTTCTATTGTTCTCATCTCAGCTTTCTTCTAATTTTCTCTCAAAACAGGAACATTTTCTACACAAAAATTACTGGAGTTTTTCTAAACACATACATGGTCATATTTCATACCCACGACCTCTTGCCACTGCCACTGGAAAAGACAAACTATCTCTGCTAATCTGTAAGCTGGAAAAGAAGCTGGTGATGGTAACGTGAAGCCAGCACTGACACTGATGTGATACCAAAGGATTTTATATGCAGAGTGTTTTTCTCACATTTTTTTAATCACAAATTATAACTGCAAGAGGGTGTGACTGTTACCAAATAGATTCTTTCTGTTAAACTTTATTTTAAAATGTTTGAGGGTCTGCACAGTCCCTAAGCAAAAGACCAAAAGAAAACAGTAGATAACTGCCACTGACCACAGAAGTCCCACAGAAGCAAAATATCCACAGATCTGAAAAACTAGTGATAAATAGAGTTGCCTTTGCGTCACACATACTATATTTCAGGAACTGTGATTCCAGTACAGTTTAGCACACATTTAACAAAAGTTGGGTCATGCAAACAGTATATATAAAGAAATCATTATACTTTCATCATTTGTAAGTTAGCACTGTAACCAGAACGATGGATTTCTGTGCCCATTGCTCACTTATGGCTGAAAGGAATTCTACCCTACTGCTGCTTTATTATTTTCAGAGTGGTAATTCATTACTGAAATATAAAAGAGCCTATAATAGTAGTAGAGCATCATAAGAATTCAATTTTCCAACGCATGGGTACTCCTAGTCTGGTGAGTTTTTTACAAATGCTCCACAGTGACAGATTAAACAGATTCCATGATGCTACTGGGACTGTCACAAATTTCAACCTTTTCACAGACTACCATGATATTGCAGAATCCCAGCAAAAGGCTATAATTTCCAGTGCATTCTATAGTCTCCTTTGTATTTTTTTATCTGTGAGGCTTATTCCTGAGTATTTCACTTCAGCCCTGGACCGACTGAATATTGCTACATTTTCATAAAAAAAAAAAAATCATAAAGCATGGTTAATTTGCATTTCAATTCAGTACTTCCCTGGTAGGGCACCAACACTGGCACTCCTTGATGCTGCAGGGAGAGTGGAGGAAAGACGACTGCTTCAATTCAAACCATGTGAAAGTCTATAGCTGCACTGTTGCCTCTTGTTCTGTTCAACAGCCTGATTCCAGAAGACTGTTTGAAGAAGTAATGCAATCCATTTGCTCAGTTTCTAAATAATGAGAACTGACAGCCCTGCGCTGCAATTGCTGTACATAACACTGGTGCTGAAGCTTTACTCACAGCAATGTATCATGGGGGAGGTGGCAGTGAACCTTACTTTTAAGTAGCTCGACGCTCGTGAATTCATTGTTTTACTTCCTTTGTATGTGTTCCTTCCTCAGGAAAATGTTAGTAGCCTGCCAAAACAACAACAGAACATGAACATTATGAGGGCAGACCAACACTGCTGGCAAAGCCGCAACAGCCGTATGTGATATCTGAGAACCACCAGAGCTGTTTTAGCAGGTGAATTGGAGGGATGACAGCCATGCTTCAGCACCTAGATTACAATGCATTGCCTGTTTACATGCTTATATTTTTCTTTCCCATGTTCAGCTTCTCTCACTGTAAAACCAAGGGAGCAGATTTAAATTTGTAGCAGGAATATTAAACAGAGTTAAAAGAATTTCAGGACCCGCACCTTAAGATACATGCAGGCACACTGTACGTCCACCAGGGCAGACGCTGAGTTTTTTTGCAAGAACAGCCAGGTACAAAGCTAAGAGTTAGCGCGAGCATACAGGCTGCCAGCTAAGAGCAGACCTGGTACCAGTGCACAGCAGTGTAAGAGCAGACCAAAGAGACCCAGGGAATCTTTTGTGTACAGCTCCTCTTGCTAGCCAGGAAAAACTACAAAAGAAAAAGATTTGTCTTCCCCTCCAGTGGTGACAGAATTTGGTGAACATCTCTGGCTGTTGCTCCTTAGTATTGTGTGTTTATTTTCTCCTGTTATAGGACTTCATTTTGAAAAGATATATTTCCTAACTTGGCAATGTGCTACTTTACAGCCTACACTCATTCAAAGGAGCTTTATTTAAAGCAATATTATTATATGAGAAATCACAAATGTTGCTGTGAAATAATAGTCTGGGAAAGAATAGTGAATTAATTCTAATGAGAAACTAAAAGTGCTTGAGAGAATTATGTAGTAGCATTTTCTATCTTTGACATTTGCCATCTATAATAGATTGTACTGCATCTGTCATTTCATTAGACAGACAAAGTACAGAAGTGGGACTGTCCTGTCATTTGCAATTTAGTTTTCCTGTTCTACTGAACTGAAATATTTCTACCATCTCTATATATTGCTTTAAGATTATGCAAAGTCATATTTATCTGGAAATACTTTCTGTCATCCAAATAATTCAGATAAACTGCAATAACACCAGCAACCCCTAAAAGTTTCTGGAGAACAGTGTCACATGTTGAATACTTCTCACTGTTCAAGAAACGGTGCCACTTGTCTGGTTCCGTGAGACATTTCTTATCACCCTACAACTCAGGCTTATGGGTTGCCATCTGCCCACCACAACAGTGCATCTGGCACGTCACCCTTTACTAGTCACACAAAATAATTGAGTGCTTGGTAGCTGCTCTCTGTTACCATCTTTCCTCTCACTCTGCATGGGACAACGTGCCTCAAATTTACTGTGCATGTGCCAGTCAGCTCTGTTGCCCATGCAGTGAAGCGCTCCTTTGTGATCAAAAGGCAGGTCTGCAAATGGCAGCAGGTTATGGAGTGGAGGTTAGGCACCAGCGACACATCCTACAGATATAGGTACTCCACTTCCAGAATTCATGCAAAAGCAGCTTTGTTTAAACTCATAGGCAAACTGATTTTCCCTCACAAATCCTATTCCCTTTGAAATTATTGTTTTGATAGGATCAAGGATCTCGTCAACGTGTATAAATACCTGAAGGGAGGATGCAAAGAAGATAGAGCCAAGCTCTTTTCAGTGGTGCCCAGTGATAGGACCAGAGGCCATGGGCACAAACCGAAACATAGGAGCTTCCCTCTGAACATCAGGAATCACTCTTTTACTGTGAGGGTGACCAAGCACTGGCACAGGTTGCCCAGAGAGGTTGTGGAGTCTCCCTCTTTTGAGGTATTCAAAAGCCATCTGGACATGGTCCTGGGCAACTGGCTCTTAGGTGGTCCTGCTTGAGCAGGGGAGTTGGACCAGGTGACCTCCACAGGTCCCTTCCAACCTCAACCATGCTGTGAATCTGTGACCAGAATTTGAAGGAAACTTCCCTCAAACTCCTGTGTAAAGTCCATTCTTAAATCCACCTGAAACACATAAAAGCTCTGCAAAGAATAAGTACATAATCTGTCAAGACGACCATTCTCAGTTTGATGCCTGTCTGCCCAGTGATTGCCGAGCTAAACCAAGAGTGAGACAAACTGACTTACTACATCCCAAAAGAAGACCTTCTTTTACGAGACCACATAAGGAAAGGTAAAAACAATTCCCTATTCAAGCCCCTGAAGCTTAGGTCAAGTGCCCAACTCACTAATGATGTTGCAGACGGACATAAATTATCTCTCTCTACTCTCAAGTGAATGGAGAGACACAGAGGTTATTCACACTGAGGCTTTGCCTTCATCATGGAGCAAAGGTTTGTGTTTTACTGTGGAGTGCACACATCAGCTCAGTGAGGTTTTGCTGCTAGAAAAGTCACAAGGAGGAGGCACCATATGGGGCTTACCTGGCTGGCAATAAAAGTTACAATTATGTTGTCTCCGTTGGGATTCAATGCAGACAACTAAGATGCAGTGGCTAATAATTATTTGTGGGATATGTATTTTAAATGGTGAGGGGCAAATTTATATCCTGATGTAGGATGGGTAGATAACAAAACGGTAAAGGCTGCTGTGAAGATAAGCTGAGAATGAACCCTGGCCATGACGTCCTTACAAATTAGTATCATCACCTTTGAGACTTCGTTGGCCTTCTATGACTTTTCGAGCAGGAGAGGACATACAGCTACTTCTCCTGTGTCATGTACTATACGTGAAACAAGTCTGGAATTACTTATACTCGCTGGCTCCCCACCAATCATTCTGATGTTGAAAGACCCAGGTATGCTCTGGTTACTTGCACTTTCTGCAAGAAGTCTCACCTTAGCTAGTTATACTAATAAAACTATTGGTTTCAAAACAGCTATTTTGAACAACTTAGAGCCAGATTTGGAAAATAGATTAAATACTATGAATGTCAATCCTACTGTAACTCAGACTAGGGGAACATCATTACCTCCAGAGTTACTACTAATTGACACTAGTGTAAGAGGAGAGACTAGTTTGTATCTATAATTCAAAAATGTCTCTCTTGTTGGGAAACATCAGAAAGCTGATCTGAAAGAGAACAATTTTTTAAAATCCAGACTAGTCCCTTGAACAGATTTGCACATATTTGTCACACTACCACTTTGATGGAGCAATTCAGACATTGCAACAGTAAGATTTTTTGACCTTTTAATCAATTCCATTTCGCAAGTACCCCGCCTGAGAACCACAAAGGATATTTACGGGACCCATTCTCTGGAGTCAATGGAAACTTTCTGTCAAATAACCATCTGCAGAGACAGATAAAACACATAATGACAGGATACGTTTGTGGAGAATCTGAATGCATTGAAAAAATAGACCTGGACCTGAAAGCAGATGAGTTAGAACAAAGGGACCCAAGAAAGATGTAAGGCAGCAATTAGGGCTAGAAAATTAAAAATACTGAGGAATTTAATCAAACAGGACAGTCTAATCAATGAAAAGCATGCCACATGCTCTCTGGGTAATTGCATCCCTCCCCGTTTTTTTGTGGTGGTACTAACAGCCCATATTTAAGATAATTGCATTCCTGTAAAACTCAGAAGTCTAGGACTACCATCATTTTCATATTTGTCACATGGGACTTCATGCTCATTCCCCTGAAGTCAACAGCAGCTGTCAGTGATTTCAGCGGAAGCAGGAAGGGCAGTGATGATGGACAAGTGACAAGTGGACTTCCAGCACAAACAGCTCCATGATCTTTTCTTTTATTGCCTTTCCCTAGAAGAAAGAATTAGCCCATCTGATGACACAGACGACCTGAGTACTTCATGGTAGTGTGTACTCAGACACTATGCAAGTAGGTCTCCTGTGCACCGCTCCCCTTCTCAATCTGGTGTAACTATGTCATTTGCTCAAAAGTGGTGAGTAGACAAGAATTAAGTGTAAATCTTAAAGCCAAGCTGGACAGAAACATGCAAATCCACTTGTTAAACAACCACATCAATGACTTATTTACCAGTTCTGTATCTCCAGTGCTTTTATCCAGAGATGGGTGAAATCCTTTCGAGGTGCTTCTGATCTCACATCTGAACCAGTATTTAAAGGTGTGATTTTAAATCAAGCTATTTAGCATAATCTAACCAAAACTTAAATGAAAAATAAAGAATTTTATTTGTGTATATACCTACAGTTCCCAGCACTACAACCTTTAGGGGAAGACACATCTACGTTTGGTAAATGCATCTTACACACTTACATGTTTTCTCATGTGCCAATAAATTCTGCTAGTTCAAGCACTTCTATAGTGATGCAACCGCACCGCACAAGGAAGAGCTAGACCAGTACAAGAGCAGTATTTTGTGCAGCCTTTAGGATTTTAGGTCCAGTATTTAGAAAGAGTTGTAATTGTTATAAACCCCCGCCACACACACACTCCTGAGTACATTGGGCTAGCCTTTCTGTAAAACAACATTAAAATCTCCATGCCTTTGATCAAACACTCCAACAGACAATCAAGCGCTAATAACAGGGATACTGTTTGGACTTACCATATTTTCCTGGCTAGCAGGCTAATGCCATTTTCCTGATGGAAGATTACAGAGATTTAATTAAAGCTACCATGTTTTAATAATGGACTCATTTAATAGAAAAGCTGTTTTAGAAAAGGACAGTCAGCCTAAATGCCAGTCTGTGTCTGGGACCTTCATAAAGTTCTTTTGTACTTAATACTTGTAGCCAAAACAACAATCAAGCCTTTGTTAATAATGTCCCTGCAACAGAAGAGTGGCAGTGAAACTGTAGAAGTTAACTCTTTCATTCTGTATCTTATTATTGATTCCCAATTCAACGCTTCTTTTTTCAGCTATAGCAAAATAACCTTCAGCGGACTCTATACCCACCTCCACAGAAAGCAGTCTGGACCTGACCGTTGCTTAGCCAAGATCTGAGTAATCAGTTTCAAACTGTTTGCAGGACTAATCAAAATAGGCTAGAGAGAAAAAATTACTATTGGCTGTCTTAATTTTAAGAAATACCTCTCTTAAAAAAAGTATTGTGTTCTATAATCAATGTACTGATAGGTAATCAGAAACTAGTTTGTATAAAAGAGTCTTTTATTCTTGATTAATAAAAAGCAGTGTCATTGGGATACAAATATGATGAAAGTTAGGATGCTTCAAGAATTTACTTCTAGAACTACCTGGAGACTGACGTATATACAAAATAGACTCCAACATCTAGAAACTCCGGACAAACCTCGTATCTCCTACAGGCTTTCTAAAGCCTGCTTGCCCTAGGACAAAGAGCATTGTGCAATGCCAGTAAGTGACATCCAAAAGCAGTTTCAATCTCAGCTTCCTCTCAACCATCAGTTGTTTTTACTTCACTGTATCTTCATTTATTAATTTCTCTTTATCTTCTCTTTTCCTTGGTCTCCATTTGTCTTTGGTTTTCCCACCACAAATGGAGAAGACGCATTTTATTTTAAATTTACTTTTTAAAAGAAAGCTGCTTCTCTCTGCCGTTCATTCTGTTCCATTGTGCAGTTCACATCCTGCTAGTCTGACAATATACTTATTCCCATACACTTCCCTCATCTGGGATTGTGTTTCCAATAAGCCTCCCAAAAGCACTGTAATATTTACTAGCATACATTTTGGCACACATGAAATGTGTGACTGTATTTAGATTCATGCCTTTTGCATATATACATCTATACAGACCTTGAAAATATTGCAAGTGTTTTTCCTAAGCTTTTTAACAATTTGACCCTATTGGTGTTGCCTGCTTTAAATCCCAGTATGACTCTTTTTTCATCAGTATCATTAACAATACAGAAACCTTAAAACAACCAGATGCAAAACCCCACCAACCAAAACAATCCTCTACTTACTTTGAAGAAAAGGCTTGAAAAAAATATATATATTCTGAATTACATCTTAACTGACTTTTATTACCATCCCTTTCAGCAGTAAGATAATTTGCTTTGAAAAGAAGCACAGTGATTTAGTCTCTGTGGTATTTATAGATATTAATACTATTAAAAATTCTTTTAGATAAACTTTTTTTTTTAAGTAGTCTCAAGCACAGTCATATTATATGTAGGATTTATGTGAGGAGTGCACTAAGAGCAAAATGTGACATTAAAATAATGTCAAGTGTTTAAAAAAAAAAGCAATTTTAAGTTAAAGCTGAAGCTCAATTCTGATGACTGTCTGTTCAGAGTCATTCTTCCTTAGATTTCAGAATATCTGCTTTTCACAGATAGGCAGTGTACAAGGTTTAATATCCAGAAACACCTAGAAGAATTGTATATAAAATAAATAGAAACGTATCTGAGTGGCTACCATAAAGTAAATTTTAAAAAGCACATATTTCACGGCAGCTTTTAAAGCTCCCCCAATCCAAAGAGAATTTAGAGACTTGATTCCAAGACACAATAGAAGAAAGACTGCTTTAAAGGATAAGCTTAAAGTCAGGTCCTTATCTCATAGGTTACTGAACCCTTCTCAGGACTCTGGAGGAGCAGCCACCCTTCTTTGCTGGAATAGCAAACACCTGGAGTGGGTCATTTGGTTAGGTAAGTCTTTTAAAAATGTGGTCAGAACATAAAATAAAAATTCTGACACATTCTTTTGAAAAACAGTGCTGCCTGTATACAGCCAGTGCTGCCAAATTGTATAATAGATATACGTAGAACAGCAGAATAAACCCATTTGGAAAGTGCAGCAAAATGGTATTAAATTGTGCAAAGCAATTAGAACTGAACCTCTGCATTCTTTTCAGATTACTGAACCATGTATGGCTATTCAATTTTTTTCAGAGCTATATATTTCAAAGTGCTTCTCTAGGAACTAATATGTAGTTCAACCAGGGTGGTATCCACAGTGTCACCACCAAGGGCAAATGGATAAAGTTACCAGAGGGAATTATTCTTTTGTGGCAGGTTGATTTAGTCTTTTTAAATGACAGCAGCTGAACAATCAACTCTTATTTGTTTCTGTTACTAATAGGGAGGTGTTAGGCGGGTCAGCCTTGTAATAAAGTTTTTCTGTGAGAAGAAACTGCCAGTCTTGATAACAAAATTACAGCATTGATAATAGTAAATAGAGAGACCGAGCAGCCCCCAGAGGTGTTTGAAGCCATCACTGAAAATAATCTATCTGCTCTGTTTGGGGACATTGCTTTAGTCAGCAAAAACATGTTTTTTCTTTTACAGTTAATCAACTCTAATATTACTTTTATAAAGACCGAGGTTTGAGAACAGAAGCAGGGGCTTTGAAAACCAAGGGTTGTGTAGCAAATGTATGTAGCATTAAAAATGAGTCCTAATAGCTAAAGATTTGAGAGAAATAACGTCCCTGTTTACATATTTGAAGAGTAACCATAATGTTGTATACAGAGCATGCAATGTAATGCCCTGCCCCTGGGACAGGAAATATCAACAGGCAAAAATAAAATAAAATTAAACTCTCGGTAGGATAATCACAAACAGATCATCAAGATAGCAGTTGCCAGTTCATCAGCAGCTCGGAATAAAACAGTCACCTTAACTCTAATTGAACTTACGGTAACCTGAAAAGCAACAGTTTCGAAGAGTGAGGTTGCTCCGCGGGGAAGTTGAGCCCAGCATGTGCTGCACACCCTGCGTTGTGGGAGGGAGGCGAGATGCTCAGCTGCTGTTTGACGTGCCGGATCGCTTCCTGCGTGGACCAGGCTGCGACTCCCACCAAACGCACAGGGGAGGGGGCTTCAGGCGATGTTTCTGTGCAGGAGCACTGCGA
>NW_008825306.1:773654-798474 GCF_000699105.1 Pygoscelis adeliae
GCCTAAAAGACACAGCTCAGCTCTCGGGAGCAGTCCTCTGAGCAAGGCTGGACTTCAGAAACCCCCACCCATGCTAATGAGTTAAACTCAATTACTCCATTTCCATAGCCAGAGGAGCCCAAATTTGTCACCGTGACACCACGGTTTGGCCACTTGCTCTACGAGCTCTGAGCAATGCACCTACTGGGCTTTGTATGAACCCTACCTCCATAGCAAAGGAAGTCTTCTAGAGATAAACCCATTCCTCAGACCACTTCATAGCCTGCTGGGAGCATCCCTGTTACCTGAAAGATGAGTTCAAAGGCTTTAGTAGGTTAAGTCAAGTCCCCTGTCTTTAGAGTCAGCATGCCCTCTTGATGTGGTTGACATGGTTTTGGTCTACTAAAAGACGCTTTTTCCCCAAATACAATTGCAAATTTTATCCTCATCAACTTTTTTACCCATATATGCTGGGAAACCCTTAGTTGTAAAGCCTGTGTTTCCATTTCACCTGTTGCTGCCTACAGCCTTTCCCGAAACCCCAGTATGTTGATCCCATCATCATACTGTCTACATCTAAACTAAAAGTGTTCCAGTCCTCTAAAATTGCCCCACAGATAAACATAACCCAGTTAAACACAGAGCGGTATTTCTCAATCTGTATTTTGCTTTGTGTAGAAGCTTCGTATCTACTTCAGACTCAGAGGAGGCTCCTACATCACATTTTATGCAGCTACATAGTTTGGTTGAATAGAAGCTCTTGCCTCTGTATTCAGGCCTTGCCTCAGTTATATCCCCAGCCAACAGCTAGCAAATTGCTTCCAGATTAATTTACCTGCTGTGCTAGTGTTCAGTGCTCCCCTGAGGAATTCCTCTTGTTTAGTGGCACTTTTATCACTCCCCCTTCTGCATGCTGTGCACTCTCCATGAACACTTCCAAACTCTCTCCAGGTGATGGTAGCTCCTCCAGTTCCTACACCTCCTTCCAAATGCCAGGCGTCGTCGGGACTCAAGATTGCCACAAAAGAAATGACGGGCTTTGGGCTTCACCTGCCTAGTGATTTTCTGTCTTTTCCCTGTAAGATTTCAGATTCACCAAAATACCCACACAGGCATCTTTTTTCCTCCAGAAATTTCATTCTGAAGCCTGCCCATCAAATTCTGAATGCTTCCCTAGGACCTCTTTCAGACTTCTATTTCTCTCTCAGCTTTTTTTCCTCGGTATCAGCGTGCATGTCCTTTGCAATTGCTCAGGGCAAAGATTTTGTTAGAGGTCTTCTTCATTCCAGGGAGGAGTTTCTAATTGATCACAAACCAAGTTTACCCATTACACAATAGGCTGTGGCAAAGGACACCATTCCCCACAACCAGTCCAGTGGCTAACACGTTCACAGGGAGCAGGCTTCGTGCATCAGTCCTTCCCAGCCACAACTAGCAAATATTCTAACCACCGTGGTGACTAACAGGGCGAGGTCCTTTTCCTTTCTTGCCTTTTGAGTGAGGATAAACATGCCCTGGTCTCATAAGACTAAACCCTACAAGTGAAACATCCTGGTGTTGTGTAATCCCATCCAGGATTAGACAGAACCCGGGGAAAGGGAATTATGAAGACTTTTAGTTAAGGAGTGGTGCTTTCCATACACATACTTTGGAACTGTATACAGAGAACCTATTCAGTTCTAGCCCTTTCTTTTTTATTATTTCAATTTTTTTTAAACAAAATCTCAGTTTGGCGCTTGAAAATACACTGACGTTTCAGTGAATCACTTAGAACTCCTAGGCCTTGCCCAGCACTTGCAGGATTATATCAGGCTGGAGAGTGCGGCAGTATATGGGGTTAAAGAAGAATATTGTGAAAAACAGTTGTGCTTAAATCACTGAAAACAGAGAACTACAGGAAACCTGTAGTACTCACATCCATTTTAAGAGCCTGGCCTTACTAGATAGACTTCATTCAGAGGGGCTTTAGAGGTGTGATGGAGAAAGCCAGGCTCAGTTATAAAAAAATGTACAGGCAGCAGAGGCTGAATAGGCATGGCCCAGCGCGGCGATTCACCATTACCTGTCTGCTGAGCTGTGAAGCAGGAGTGGCATTGTTTCTATTTAGTGGTTGTAAATAAACTGGCAAAAGTGAAAGAAAATCAAAGCCAAGGGTGAAAGGGTGGGATAAAAATAAGATATAAATAGTGAGAAAGATTGAATACCAGAGATTTTATTGCTTGCTAATGGATTTAACAAACCCAAATATGTGACAGACTAGAGCATCCCTGTTGCTTAATTGTAAAACCACATACTTTCCAAAAGCTAGGGAAAGCCACTATAGATATATAGCACTACTGTAGTCTTTCCTTGTAAAGCAATTAAATTGCACCAAGAAGAAATGTTAACCCTGGAAAACTAAATTTATACAGAGAACCGGGTGTCAATCTGGGGGCTGAATTTACTACAGTCTCCTAAAGGGAAGATCTTTGAAACCAAACCCAAATTTTATTTAAGCATTTCTGTCTTGTTAAAGTACTTTACAAGGTGTTATGATATCCAACTGAAGTTCATGCACAAATGATGTCATTTGCAGCAACACTTCAAGAAAAAACAAGAAATTGTTTAAGAGGCGTTTTATGATAAGCTATGTATCAGAAATGCAGATGATAATAATACAAGGTAATTACTGCATGCTTTTCCGAAATCCTCGTGTGTCGGTAAAGCACTGGACAAGGTGTGACAGCACAGAGAAGATACCACAAAGCAGGGTCAGGAGTAACTTTTCGGTGCATTAACTGCTCTCATAATAACTGCCCATGTACTCAGCCTTGTGCATAGCCCTGTGGCAGATTTGCCCTTGAGCAGAAATGTGGAGCGGGAGCATGTGGTGGGGCAGTTAGAGGAGAAGAGCTGAGAGGCTGTGTGCTGCCACCCTCGGCCAGGCACACTCACCTTGTGACACATGGTGACCACAGCTACCTTCTGCCATCAATGTGGAGCCACTAGCCTGAGTCACAGGGCAGACGCCTGCGGGAGGCATTGGCCTGTGCTACCTCTGGCCACCATGCATGGTGGTAACCTGGGAAATTAATCCAGGGCATCTCCATCCCAGCCAGTTGCATGTTATCTTGTTCCTGCAGTTTTGCTGCATGGCTGAATTGTTTGGAGGTTTCTGCTTTCAGGATCTGGCATTGGGGCAGTCCACTGCTGGAGACTGATGCAGTGTCTGGGTGATAGGCACTACTAGATAAGTGGCTGCTTTACCAGCTGAAAATACCACAGAAATGAGAAAGGTAATTGCAGATTAGTTCTAATTAGAAAATCAAGGAATAAATATTCTCCTGCTAGTCTGTGTGCCAACAGGCCTGTTTTTCTTTTGATCTGAAGCAGATTTGCAGATCCCAGGAACAAAGCACAGTCATTGTTCTTTCAGATCCTGGTATTGTTCTTCCACTCTGCTCAGCCCGATCATATCCCCATAGACAATGTCCATTCTACAAATTGGTCCACACTTGGTTGCTTGCTCTAATAGGCATCTGTCTGTCTTTTCATAATTTATTTGCCCTCTCTTAAGTTCCCACCGCTGTAACCATTAAATACTCTAATTTCATACTCTGTCATCCCTCTGACTTTTTTAATCTTAAAATCATTTTTCTTTACACCTGTCATTTCTTGAAGAACTCACAGCTCAACTGCATATGTTTCATTTAAGGCTGTAGTTTCTGGTCCATGGAGTAATGCTGCTAGTTCACCAGTTTTATAAATTTCTTTTTGATGCCAGTGCAATGCTTTTCACAGCCAGTGATGTCGATTTCTTTGTAGCTCTCTACATATCGCATATCTCCTTTTACCTGATAAATGTCTACCCTCTCAAAAGAAGCTCCAGCAAAATCACCTTTCTACGTACCATTTTTTTTATTACCATTGGAGTGGTGCTTCATTTCAGCAGTTTGCGGATTGCTTTTCTCCCAGGATGAAGCCACTTTGTGGCACCTAACATTTAGTGCAAGTCTAGACCAACTACACCAAATCTCTAATGCATCTGAAGAGCATTATCAGTAACTTGAACATCCATGATGTAATGCGAACCACATGACCAAGAAGCTCAGCCCTTGATCAGATAAATGCCATGCTTTCCAATACGGTAGTCACCATGAACACATGGTGACTTTTGAAGACGTTTGGAAGACTAAAATTTCACTCTAAATTATAGAGAATGCTTCCCTCCATAATGAGAACCTTACTTGTTTTGTCAACAAGTCACTCATTGCCCCTACAGTGTTTTTTCATTTGGAAGAGAGTAAAAGTTACAGTGAGAAAGGAGCTGGATATGTGGTCATGACATCAGTCATCTGACATGGTCAGTAATCAATAGAAACAAAATATCCAAGATGAGAAAATAACAATTATCTCATTTTGATGTTTCACTGCTTTGTTCTGCCACCACCTTCTTCCCTTAAGGAGCAGAGCTTTCTCCCTCAGAACTTTACATAGAACTACATTGTTGCCTGTAAGTGTGACTTTTTGGAGCAGCTTGGGGTAGGAGACGTTAACGTACAGACGCCTAAATGCTGTTCCTTATCATCCCAGATCATGAGATCATCTGATAGTATAGGATTCCCAGTTCCTTTTTTATTTTCCAAATTATTCTAGCCCACAATTTTCAGAAAAAAGGATTGACAACATGCCATTTATCTGATGTAGTGTGGTCCTTTTAAGGTCCGTAATATGAACACATTCATTCTTCTCAGTGAGATCTATTGCTGCAAGGTCTCTTTCAGCATCATCCCAATAAAGGACTGGTCAAATATTACCAGGAGAAAAGTGCAGCAGGCCAGGCCAAGCAAAGCCAAGCCTTCGAAGCATGGGGGAACATAGCTGTCTGTCTTCCAAGAAATTCCCTGTCTGCGAAGGAAAAGGGATCACTGATGCTTCCCGAGAGGGAAGCCTTCCTCCTGCTGCAGTTCCCAGAGTGTGTGCAGGAAGGAATGGGAAGGGGGGCAGGAGAAGCACGTAGAATCCGTATGCTATAATGTGCTTCAGGCTCCAAATAGCCATAATCTGTCCCTTGATTCCAGTCTCTCAATTCATATCTGTAACTTCCATCAGCAAAAATCTTGAAATATTTGCAGTAAGTTCTTTTGCACATTTGGCTATTAAAATCAGTGACAAAAAACATCCAAGTTGCACCAGATGCTTCCTCAACAGGCAGTGGGTGTTTCTGAAAGGGAGCATCAACTTGCTGTACATTGATTTATAGAATTTTTTTCATTAACACTGTGTTTCCACAATGCTGAATACATTTTCTGGCTGGTCTAAATTAAATAGACTTCAAAAATTATGTTACATGTGCAGAAGAAAATACACATTTCTATCTTCACTGTTTCACTACAACAAAACCAAAACCAAACTAGTTAAATACTTTAATAAATGCAACAAGGCATTTAATTCTAAGTAATTCAAAATTTCTACAGCAAAAGGCCTTGCAAATCATCATGTGAGATACTTCAGACCAACATTTACTCAATTGTTAGCAACTTGTCTATGGCAAAGGATTATTTGTACACACATGATACAACCAGCTCACAGCCAATTGCCAAATGAAGAGGGTTTTATCAAGACAAATCTTGATTTGTCTGGCAGGGTTGGGTTTTCTCTTTGCAGTGGTGGCTTTCTTTTTATTAATAAAACAGAGCTTTCCTGGCAATTCACACTCCTATAATTTATAAGACCTGTAGTCTGGTAGTCTTAAGTGGCTATCCAGGGGTTTAAATAAAAGGAAAATTATCTCTGTGCCACTGAAACAGCACAAATTTGTGGTCTGTGCTACAGCTTTATTGATTGGAAACTCTCCCAAAGCCAGAAGAACATGAATTACATTTCATTTTGCTAACTGGAGTTAATAGCCAAGATGTGCTCAAAATAATTAACTAGATTTAAAATCACATAGGGCAACAAATTCCAAGTTATCTGATCCTAGGTTAAACATTAGTCTGTGATGTCACACAAGCCAAACAAACCACGATTGTGAAATATTTCACTGTTCTGATTTTTTTTTTTTCTTCTTACCATGACACATTGGCTTCTTTGGAAACTGCAGCACTGAGCGTGATGTTATGTTTCTCAGACTAAGGAAGCGTTCTGATTGACTGATGATCATTTTAATGTGGGGCTTTAATCTAGTTAAACCACAGGGCTCAGGCAGAGCAGATGTTCAGTGTGTTTCTGAACTGACTGCCCTATCGCCTTTCAGCAAAAACATATACACTTTTATCCCACTCCCAGAATCTCCAAATATATTATTTTAGGACACACCAACCCAGGTTGCAGCTAGGACATGGCTGCACTCCTAGCAGCAATTAGATACAGTTTTCCTCATCTGGGCTTTCAAAAATCCCAACGCAGGCATTTTGTTATAAACAAACATCTGGCCGTGTCTCAGTAACAAAGAAAGATAAAGTGTTTTTGACAGAACTTTGCCCTCTGGTCAAACTTCGTTTTTCACTAGTGTCTTTCATTTATTCCTATTTGAAGACTATTTGCACAGGCCTCTAACAGGATGTCAATAAGCAGATTCACTGATATGGAGAAAAGTGATCCAATACTCTGAGTGTAGTTTTTAGAACAAAGAAGGAAAATTGGGAGCCTGTAACAAACAAAAAATACATAATCAAGTACAACAGATCAAAGCTGATAAGATGTAGTGACAAGGGTTTTCTGGCTGCTTTTGCTGAGGTTTAAACATGATTATTTTATCTCGTACAGGACAAAGGAAAGCTACAAACATTAGCACAGTGCAGCTAAACTGCCACCCCTCCACACTCTCAGCCATATTCTCTTACCATGAGCATCAGAGGTTTCTTTCCTTGTTAATCATGGCAAAACAAGTTGGCATTTTGAAGTTCAGGAATAAATCCCATCTTTGCACATTAAACTTTACATGCACCTTTTTGTCAGCTGGACTAGCATCTCAGAGGTCTCTGGTGAAGCTGGGAGGGGACCCACAGGAAAGCCACAACCAGGGGCGCTGCCCTGCCCGGAAAGTCTTCTTCCACATCTCAGTCCTCACCTATGTTGCCTGAACCAAGAAATGTAAGGTAACCATAAGCCTCTGATTCGCTAAAGAGTATTCACCGATACAACAACGCAGTAAGTGCTGACATTCTACTGACACTCCTTCTTTAATATGTAGGCTAGATAGAAACAACGGAAACAGCGTACCCTTGAAAAGATAGGTGACATCAAGCATATACCAGTTTCTTTAACAGTGCGAAATAGCAGATGCCAATAGCAGAATCCAACTGGATATTAATTAAGGATGCTATCCTTAAGTAGTCCCTGAAAAGCACCTTACAATCTCAGTTCTTTCAGACATTAAGAGGAACTCAGGGTATTCATCAACTTGAACCTTCCAGAAGACACCACCAATAATTCCACAGAAAACCAAAGTAGGAGTTTTATTTTAAGTGACGTTATTGGAGGCTGCAAAGGACTAGGAGGGGTTCTTGGGATACAGAATGTGTTGGGAGGCAGTACTGATACTGTGCTACGGTCTCCTTAAGACATTCTGTATGCAGAGTGGGAGGAGGAGAAGCCCATTTGATGTTAATTTATTCTTTTCCTTTCAGAGCCTTCATCACATACCGGCAACTATCCTCTTGGCTCTTGGAACTGTTTGGAGAGAAGAAGGGAAAAAAAAAAAAAAAAAAGAGAGAGAGATGAGGTTGAAGGCACAGACATTCTGGAGCAATCTATAGACAGAGCACAGCTGGAGAAATTGGGGATTGTGTTTTATTCCGTCTACACACTTAAAAAAAAAAAAAAATACTTTTAAGCACACACAAATTTCTCTGCTGAAACTGCCTCATTGGCTGCTTTCTTAATATCTATCTATAGATGCAGCCAGAAAAAGCAGTCTTTTTAATGCATACCCATACTCTTCATATCCCCTGTGTTTAATCTGTACCACCACATTTTGTTTTCTTTTTAAGAAACAAAGCAAACACTCTGCAGCAGCAGATAGGCTAATGGTAGTAATCAAACCAATCTGTGATACGTAATTCTTGGAAGGTAAATATATTCCTCTTAAAACAGCAAATGAATTATTTTCTTTGCATACCTGTCTCTCAAGAGAAGGGATAACAAAATTCTTGCATTGGCATGATGCTGAGATTTCTCTCCTGGGCTCCGTAAACAATACATTATAAGACATTATCCACATGTACTGCAAATACAATCTGTTTTTACGACTAAGCTACTACCAGAACATGAATGATAAGCCAGTTTCTTCCATGTATTCCTGACATTTCTCTTTAGAAAAATCAAATTTCACTAACATTGAAAACTGATATTTTAACCAGAGGTGATTTAGCCTTTGGGGCTCAGTGAACAACATACAGCTATCTTTAATATTCCACTGCTCTGCGGGTTGACAGCTCATATTTGAGCTCCAAGTGACTGAAAATAAAACAGCTTCCAAAAGCTCCCTTGCCATAAACAGGAAGAAAGAAAAACCCCACCTATCTACATAGACTGAGGTCCAGCATTTCCCAAGAGAGTAATGTTCAGTCAGGATTTGGAGGTTTAGCTAGTCCCGCACAGATGTCCACTCACACAGCTAATTAACATTAAAGCTCATACAGTAGCAAAGCAATTTAATTCCGCATCTTGAAGTTATTATTCTCACTGAACTAGACCCAGAGACCAGGGATGTTATCTCCACTACAGGGATGGATGCTTTCTGCCCAGCTGTGACATTTGTCTTTTGTATATAGTAGCATATAGACAGCTGACCAGGCTCCAAGCAAGCTAACGCATGGGGAAGAAAAGCAGCTTAGCTACAGCAACATGGAGCCCTGCATACGATATGTACAGCCTCGTGCCCTGCCAAAGGCCTAGCTGAGCACTATGGTGTAGGAAGTCTGGCTGTGGTACGTCAGGTAGTGCATTTAAAGCCAGTTCTGGTATATCCAGATCACTGCAGTGTGCAACATCCTGTATCACCTTACAGCCCTCTGACATTACACTGATGGGCACCAGCTGAGAGCCTCAAGTCTTGCTTCCAAAGGAGGCAAATGGAATCCTGCATTTGACTTCAACTCATATTTTTTGCATTTTTCAAACCATAACTAGAGATAGATGTGCTCCCTGAGAGATGAGAAGCTTTTCTCTGTAACCCCTTTTATATCTTTAGCTATCAAGGCAAGAACACACCTTCCATCACCATGTACAGTACAGCTGACAGTGAGTGTTATTTCCTGTCTGGAAACACAGAGGCTATCACGTTATTTAGCTAAAGTTGTAAAGCTCAGAAATTGCAGCCAGACATCAATATGCCCTACAGAGGGTCTTAGGTGTGCAGTAACCCACCTTCACCATTACTGACGCACGTAAATGCATTAATCCATGGAGTTGATCCACTCCTGAAATATCAACACTGCAATACAACTGCTCTCATGAACTGTTGTAAACTGAATTAAAATGCAGCTATTTCAGGATGCCATCCCAAAGAGATGAATATATTTTTGAAAGGAAAACATACTGTTTCCAAAAGTCTTTTACCCACATAAACAGACTTGTAGCCTGAAATTGTCCCTTTAGTTTCCTTGCTCTATTTAGCTTTTCAGCATCTGATCATGAAGCAAGTATCGATAAACTTCTGAGCATCCCTGGAATTCTTTTCCCATGTTTTCTTGGTTTGTGATCACCTTTCCTAACAGGCACCAGAAATTAACCTGCTTTTCTATTAAATAGCTCGTCAAACTGCAGTATGCCCAGCAGGGACTCCCAGGCCTACAGCTACCTCAGCTGTTGATGTTCATCACTGGTATCTTGTCCGAAGAGGTTTCTTTTGCCCTAAACAGAAAGCCCTATTGAAAGCCCTACAGGACAAAAAGCCTTCATGCTTCCTAGCTTCGTTGCAGTGCCGCTGTGGAGAGAAGATGCCAAAAGGAGTAAACGCCACCAGGTGAATGGAGGTGAATAGTCACTATATCTTGTTCTTCCAAGGGCTTCTTTTTCTGCCAGGGAAGGCCTCTTAAAGCATTCTAGTCGTATCAGACTTGCCATCTGTTTGAATAAACTAGCCTTTAAAATAATTTGTCAATCCACCTACATCAGCAACATTTATTTAATTAATTGGAAGAATTAGCTCTTTGTAGCAAGTCAAAGACTGTGGAGCCAAAATATACTGTACTTTCTCCCAAGTGACCTGGAGACCCTTGGACGAACTCTTGGGGTGCCATTAAAATGAATAGTTACATAGAAAAAATAGCATTTTAATGTTTATTTAACGTAGCTACCTTTCCAAAAAAAGGAACTTTCAACATTTTTAAACATCTGGTCACCTTATTTTTTAGTTTGTTTCTCCAGTGGTATGAGCAGAACGTCTTCAATTTAGAAAAGACAAGTCTGTATTCTTAGCCACATGGATGCTCTCAGGTTACAAGCAGTATGGAGGAGGAGGAGATAAATAAATACCTTTTAAAATTATTTTAGGACTGACATATTAGATTTTAGAGAGCCAGGTTCTACTATCCGTTATGCTACTGAGATCAATGAACCTAGTCTGCAGCTATAGTTATATACACAATACTAGTCACGCCAGATACTGCTGCATTTTAAGCATAAAAATATTGTATAAGGTAATGCAAGATTAATTACAACAGCTTAATAAAAGAATTAATTTGCTCTTTTAAGTAGCCAAGATTTTTACACGGATACTATTGTAATCGAGAAGAAGGTATGTTACCACAAACCTCCCAAGCATACACGCACACATATATACATACTTCTTTATACAAATACATATATATTTATAGATAACATTATAACACCAGAAATACTGGTATATATTATGTGTTATACTTGTAAGTTATACACTATGTACCTGAGAGTCTTAAAGATCTATAGTACCAATAGACCCTCAGAGCATCCCCAGAATTTTTTTCCCATATTTCCTTGGTTTATGATCCCCTCCACTAACAGGCACCAGAAATTAACCTGTTTTTCTAATAAATAGCTCGTCAGTCCTATCTATGAGAACAATCACCTCTCCAATCCTACACAATATTCTCCCACCTGCTCATACGATACTGTAGTCACGCTCCTAAAAGCGGCCTAAAAGCTCATGTTAACTTAGGTGACTACCATGAACTTTAAAACTTTCAGGATCACTGATTTCTAGCATGCAGAAATCTTAAATGCAAGGCCCTCTTCCTCTTAAATACAGACCTCTGTGCTCGCATTTGTCTGTGATAAAATGCCTGTTCTTCCAAACATACCCTATCAAACAGTCCCCCCTGCTTAGCAAAAAAAAAGGTCCTACCAAAACAAAGTGTAATGACATCAGGATATTTTTCTAACAACAACTTCATACTTTTTTCCAAATAACTGGAAGAAAAGAGTCAATTGAATAGCACTGGGCCAGCAATCAGCCTGCCTGACTTCCTGAATAAAAAACCCTTTTCTACCTTTGTGATGATGATAAACTTTTTAAAGATACTTTCTACAAAATATTTTTAATCCTTGCAATATGGAGTGAGTGGTTTTATCTCCTATTAATTATCTTAATCTAATCTGTTAAGTGAGCAGCTTGTCATCACATTTAACCTTACCGACAATATTTGAAATTTAATCTAGTTATTTGGCAAGAGCAGATTTACATAAAACTATCTTCATTGGCAACTGTTACTTTACAATCTAGCTAACTGTATGTCCTAAGAAGATTTTAATGATTTTTGTTCAGAATCCGTGTCAGATTAGCCTGCCTACATTTAAACAGATTATTCTGTTTATTCTCCTTAAACATAGCCTCCCATAGGCTTTTATTTTTTATTCCTTGGAATTTCTTTGATGTTTCAGAGCTTACATTTACACTGAATTCCAGTAAAATAATTAAAATGGAATAACAGCTCCATCTCACTCAGAATCCCAAGACCTAGATTTGTTGGTTGTTTTCTGTAAATTTGCACAAAATCACCATTCTTGCCAGATAGTATGAAATTTCATAGTCACCAATACAAAAGGTGTAGAACCACCTGCTTTCTGGTTCAACTCCAATAGCTCAGCTATCATTTTTAGAAAAGAATTAAAACTCACTCATTAAATTCTCTTCAAGGCCTTAAACATCTCACATTACTATTGAGAGTTAAAGTTGGGTAAATAATTTTTGTTCTCTGTTGTGAAAATGAACAGTCTCTTTGGTGTAGACACTTAGATTGCTGCAATGAATAAGTGATATCCTTCATGGTAAGGCAGCACACAATGCAATAAATGACTTTATGGCTGGTTAAATTGTAAGGCAAGTCTGGGGTGTTTAATAACCACAAAAAGCTGTTTATTGCACATACAGTCCATTGCCACTGACACTATATTTTCATAGGAGAAAACATTAAAAAACTTAATTTTTTTTAAGAAGGAGAACGAAAAAAGCCAATACAATTCAGGTTTGAAAGTATTTTGCACCATCTTTCCTAGCTCTCCTACATTTGGGTTTTCAAAATGCAGCATCTCTTTCTGAAATTGTAATATGTACACATAAAAATTGAATCCATTCCCCTACACATGGAACAATTTGTGGGCCTTGAAATTCATGCAGGCAGGCAGCGTGAGCCTATGCCACACTATCTATGTTCATGCACCAGGTAGCATTTTCAAAATGTACGCTCTTTCTAGAAAGGCAAGCAGTGTTTTCAGGGAAAAAGTCTCACTGAGCCACCGCCAGCTGGAGCCAGGAGGGAAAGTCTTCACGTCTCTGGGTTGGGCGGGCTGGGACAGACACCATTTGCTATGTCGAAGGTTTTTGGCAACAGAAGCAACCACTGCAGGTTGGCACAGCAGAAGTAGGAGTAGAATAATGACTTCATCTGTGCAAAGAAAAAATGGTGGTTTACTGCTAATTGGACCATAGAGCAATACAGACTTGAGATGCACTTTAAGGATAAGGGTTTTGTGAAGATGTTTAGGAGTTTGTGCTGTTCTGATACCATTTTCTATGACAAGCTGTGACCCTAGCTGCGTCATTAAGTGGGAAGAGGAAAGTGAATTGATGTTTTACTAGCAGAACAAGACAACCAGAAAGTATTGTGGGATATATAACCATACATAATTTTAAATTAGTGTATAAAGTGGGTAAAGTAAGCTATAAAAGGACATGTTTAAAAAATTATTCTTTGAAATTTTTCCTCAATGTGACTAACATCTGTTGGCCATTTTGTCCGCCAGCCCAAGGAGGTTCAGAATATGAAAGAGGTAATGAACTGTGAGCAAGGCTTTGCTTTGCAAGAGTGTTTCTTTGATTTTTTTCAGAATTGTAGCGGCCTCTGACCAGTCACAAAATAACAATCATTAATTGAGCCCTTTTTGTTCTCAGCCTAATCTTGCAACCAGCAGAACCATGTCCTCCAAGCCCATCCTCATCCACGAGCAGCAGCATAAGTGCTGCCGCAAGGAGAACACGCTTAAAGCAGATATCTATTTAAGGCCTGTTCTAATCTCTCATCTGGAGTAACAAAACCCAGGTGCCCCACATAGCAGCTGCTTGTCACCCTTCCTGATAGCTTGGCAGGTCTGAAAGTGAAGAGCTCTGAAACCTTGTGCAGACATAATACATTTCGTTCCCAAGAAAATGAAACCATGCTTGGAGTTTCCCTAAGTGATGGTTGTAACAGGAGACACGGCACTGTCAGCGCCTGTGTGGGAGCACCATTTGATGGAAACTGGGAACGTTTGTGTAATGCAGACTCAATCCCCAAAGGCCAAATGTGATCAGCCTCCTAAGAATAAAATGTTTCTTCCTCAAATCACTGCTTTTTATGGGTGCTCTATCACCTCTAGGCTATACTAAAAGACTAAGACAATAGTGCTCAGCCGAGCCAACAAATCCTGCCATTCACACAGATGACTTGGTAGAGTGGATGAACAATCTGAAGAAAAACTGGTCTTTTATAGAAATATTCCTCCGCTAAAGACATAAGATGCTCCCAGTTTTCCTCTAACGTTTTAACCCACCACAGTGTCAGGGCTACTCCTTTATGTACACAGGGAACGTCCATGCATTAGAAGCCCAAAGCAAGTTATCAAGGTCCTTCCTACCACTCCTACCTTTGCCTCGACCGCACATTTCTGAGCTGTCGACACAGCTCCTTGTGTGGTCTTGAAACTGATGCTGTTTAACAGGAGCCAAAAGAGAGGGGGAAATCTGCTTTTTTATTTATATAAATCTGGCTAAGAGTTTTTATTTATTTAGAATGGAGTTTAAACTGTGCTTGACTCTAAATAAATAAAACACGTTATTTTCCCTCCCTACTGGTTGCCACCAAGCCGTGTGAATTTCAAAGACCACACAGACAGCAGCGGCTGTGTGGTAAAGATGGGGACCGATGCAAAGGGAGGCAGCACACCAGAGGCTGGGGTTTGCAAGGCTTGCAGGTGAAGGAAGCATTATGAAAGGCACGCTTTAAGAGCACGGGTAAGCGTAACTCTGAAAAAGACATCAGTTCCTTGGATATTGTGCTGATGCTGATCATTCTCCTTCCCCGTCTACCAGTGCATTTCTCCTCCACAGGACTGAGCCTTACTCATGTCACTCCTATCCATCAAAGTGACAGCTCTCTGTGAGTAACAGCAGCCCTGTGAGAGCGCGATGGTGAGGGGACAGGCCGGAAGAATGGCAGGACAACACATTTCAGGCTTCAGTTAAGTGGAGAGGAAAGGAAGAAAATATCTTTAATATTTATTCCAGGCTGGTGATTACCAAGGACAAATCAGTTTCAGTCAGACCCTTGAAAAAACAAATTATAAGGGAAAAACCCCACAGAGGTGAACATGCTGTAACAAGGGACTGGACTCTTTTTCCTCTCCAGTCAGTCATAGGCAACATTTCTGTAACATGTATGTCTTCTTTTTAGCCTTTAAGTCACAAATTCAATGGACCAAATACAACTCATCTTTGGAATAGCCCCTGGGATGAATTTAGATCTAGCTTTAATAGAAGCAGCATCAGATGAAACATAGATGAAAATTGTGCAAACAAATCCTTCATACCCTGCTTCACGGGTGAATCTCATCTCACTCAGTGATCAGCAAAGACACTGACTCCTAGTGTCCCACACCTGAACATCCCTTATTTCTTCACATGGTCAGTAAATGATAACTTCAGACAAGCTGACAAGTTCAGACAAGTTCAGTTCAGATCCTTTGGGAACACCAGGTTCCTGAGATATCTAGCACCTGCTAGAGCTCCCAGTGTTTGGAGGAAGGGAGAAAAGCAAAAGAGAAAAGCACTAACTCATCCTCCTTCTGGCACCCAGCTAAAAACAAAACTATTTGCTGCTTCCACACTACCTGCTTACAATGAATGCCATATAAAGCTGTGCATTTATGGAGAGCTCCCATTTTACACCATCAGACAAATAAAGAACAGATCCACCAGACACTCTTCTTGTCCCTGAACTGCTGTACCATTGATTTGCATTCTTACTTCTCCTCTCCTTCCAACACTTCTCCTTTTGAAAGACGATACAGAGGAAATGACAAAATCCATCTTCTTGGCAGGCATCTTATTGTCATTGACCGAGGACTCCACCATGCCAAGCTTCGCTCCTCACTTTGTTTTTGTGGTTTACCAGTTGTTAACTGGAGGAAGAGCTGATTGCAGACAAAGTCATTTTTCTGGTGGACTGTGATCTGCATTTGATCTAAAGGGCTTAATCTTGATCTCATTGATCCAACTGAGGGACCAGCATTTGCCTCCAAAATTATAGTTATATTCACCAATACCACCCTGAATAGCCTATTCTTGGAACATGAAGATACAATAGACTCTTTCTCAGGGAGTATCTATAGACAGCCTGCTTGCAAAGGGCTGAATTTGCCAGTCTATGCTAGAATGCAGTGGGCAATAGTTCTATGAGGCAGACCTTTCCACACTCATTGTTAAAGTAGGCTATTTTACAAGTTTCAACACAACCCTCAGCAGCAGCATCTGCTGACCTGGTGTGAATGTGAACTTGCAAATGTCTTATGCCTGGGATGAATATCAAACACCAGCAGAAGGACTGGGGCACAAATAGCAGCAGCTACTAAAATTTTATCTTCTTTTTATTGGGGAAGGAAGAGGTATCAGTGAACTCCTACATGTGAAAGAGAGAAAAAAGCTTAATACAAAGAGTGGCAAGGCAGAAACAAGGTCAAAGGAGAGTAGGAAACTTACTGGGAGGTCAAGCCAACTGAAAAGCCTACGTTTTTTCTCCAAATAAGGCAGACATTCAGAGTCCATAGCTTGTGAGGCACTTGGCCAAAGTCAAAGTGAGATATACAAAACCCTACCACAAGACAGACAGACAGACAGAAAGAAAGAAAGAAAAACATCCATATCTCAGCAGAGCAGCACAGTTGGCTGAGAATTTACTGTTGAAGGGAAGGTCAGCAGACAGCCCTTATGCAGTGATGATTGCTGAATATGAAGAGACATAAGCAAGAGGCAGCTAAAGATGCAGAGATTATTAGAGCGGCAGCAAACCCTCCCCAGATGGGAAGGGCGCTGGACAACACACATATCTCCCTATGCTCCCATGGATACTAAAAACCAGGAGCAATTCTGAGAGGGGAAGAGACCAGTAACCCTATCTAGATTCACAACCTCTTTCCAAATTCAGCTGGTTCAGATAATGATGCAGCACAAACAGATTTCTGCAAAGAGCAACTTGGCATTTCAGGACTGTCTTCTACTGACAGGCATGGAGAATACGTTGTTGCGTGCTGGCTTGCAGGGGGACTATCAGAATCCCACACAGATTCGGGATCCCAGCCCCTCAGTTAACACACCTGGCACACTTCCACCAAATCTGTTCCACATGAAAGCTCCCTATCCTTTTACCCCCTTATCTTCCTCCTTCTCCCCTCTAACGTTCTAGGTGTAACATTTACTGTAAGGCTACCTCTACCCAGCAGTACTCCCTTGCCCCCATCTCTCACGTCTTGCACCTCAGGTGAAAGTATTAGCATAAACACAGCCAAATGTGAGGACAAACCACAAACAACAGGTACTCAGAAGAGCTGCAGAGAACACACGTAACCCAGCGTTCCCCGTTAACCCAAGTCTGCAAGACCTTTGCCTGCCATATCACCGGTCTTTGTGGAGTAAAGACTATGAATTCTTACTGCCAAGGACAAGGATACGGATACCACCAAACTCAAAACATGAGTCAGGAACTCCCCATCTCCTCTCCTTTCCTGGGTGTCTTCTTACCGGATATTACAGTTAATACCTTTCCAAACTACTCAGACACGTTTCCAGAGAAATGTTCAATATACTGTATTCTAATGGACTGGGTTGAGGGGTTGTGTTTTGACTTTCCTCTTTTTTCTTTTTCTTTTTCTTTTTTTTTTTTTTTTTAAATCTTTATTCTGATTTCTGGGTGGCAAAAGAGAGAAGACTTAAATTTAAAATGCTTTAGAGATCCTATAAGAAACCTCTTTATATTTGTGTGTGGTCCGGCAGTTTTGTCAGTTGTCTGACATTTTAATTTCCTGTTCCCCTATTATGGTGGGATTCTGATTTCCCCTCACTCTTTCTCCTTTCTCCATTACAAAAACCTGTCAGGCATCTCCATTTCTACCATCTGTTTCCTATTCACTTTTATAAATATTGAAACAAATAATTAATTTGGCAAACAGGCATGATGTAGCCTGGCTCATCTTCTGTCAATATATAACTCCTACCATCCCTTTCCAGTCTTTCAACCTCTTACAGATATTAGCTCCTTTGCACCATGGTCCAACTCATGAATGAAACTGGTCCAGCTTCAAATGGTTTAATGTTTTTACATTAGAAACAGCCATTCAGGGTATTCTGGGTCCTCATGAAATGCTGTGTCAACACAGTCCAGTTGCAAACTACTCTTTGAGAGATGTCTTTCTGTGTTTACACAATATAAAATATGAAAGAACTATCCACAAACAGTGTGATAAAACAGCCATGCTGAGCAATATATATTCTGTCCTCAGTGACTAAGTACACATAGTCCTCTGCTAGCAGGGATATGATGTTACTGGGAGTAGAAAGATTGGGTCTGCCTTTAAAGCAATCCCAAGCAGTTCAAATGGATATCACCCAATGCCTGTCTATTCCTGTTTCAAATGCCAACGCAGCTCTCTGTGTATCGGGAATCTCAACCCATGAGATTCCTCCTGAATGTCCAGTTGCCATTTCCACAGAGCAGAGACTATCCTTTTCTTCTGTGGTTGGCTATGGCTTGTGTCAGAGCTGCTCAGTGTCTCCATACATGAAATACAAAACCCTAACGTAGTACCTAGAAGTACTCCTATTGCTGCAGGAGCATACATGTCCTGAATGTCAAGGACCAATTTAATAGATTTTAATTGTTCTTTACCGCTGCCAAAATCTAAATCGTGCTTCTCAATGTACCAGGTAAGCTTTGCTGTGAAAGACTACACTAACTCCACCACCCATGCTAGCAGAGATGCTACATGATGTTAAAAATCTCCTGTGTTGCAAAGTGCCAAAATCCGCTCTGTATTATTCACTTACTCCTCACAAACCGGTAAATACTAATGATTGTCAGAACTAAGACAGACCTCAGTGTCTTGTAGCCATTTCAAGCCCTCAGCCAGGAGTGAGTGCAATTTTATTCCTTTCTGCTTGTCCGCTCTTCACAGTAAAACTCCTTGGGAATACACTATCCTTTTAACATCAACCCTGTAAGGCCACAGGGGCAAGCCAGCCAGGGGCCTGGTGCTGAGCTGGCACAGCCAGACTTTGCCTGTCGCCCACAAGGCCAAGACCTCCATGTCCAAACTGGAGGAGAAACCACACCAGCCCCAGGAGAGCTCAGCACGCATGTGGACCCCCTCAGGACGGTGGCAGGGAGCAGGGTGCACTGAAAGGGGGCAAAGAGGCAGCTCAGGACCCAACTGTCTTTTTAGCAGTCAGTCTAGCCGGACCGGGAACAGACCTCATGCCCCAGACCAAGGTTGTGCTGTCCTGTCCCCAGATCCCAGCCAGCAGTGTGCCCTGTCTCCCCTTCTTCAAACGGCCACATGGACACACCAGACTGCGCCAGATGCTCGCCCTTATCTCGCTGGCCACTGCAGCACTCACCAAACCTTGCCCAGACCATCTTTCCTCTCCTCAGACTTGTGGTCACAGCTCTGAATTCATCTTCTGGATGTTTTCCCAGATGAACATGCCTGTAACTTTTCCTTGGGGCTTAAAAAAGACTTTTCAACCCATTTTTCCATATCACCACACGCTGCCCTGGAGATGTCTCTGAGGTAGATATATGGTGAGGTTACACATTCCTAGTCCTCACGGGGAATGGGATTGCAAAAGAAAATTCCAATTATTTTAGGTTATGGAAAAAGTAATCAAATATTTCACTCACCACTAAAATGTCATCGTTTTATGCATTTCACAAAGAATTCTCTCATTATGTTAGATAGGCCTGGAGAGACTCCAGTCTCTGTGGGTTGCATGCATTCCCCTGTTCTGTTCAGAAATTAAAAGACTTAGTCTGTTTTTTAAGAAAGCTAAGTCACTTGGTGCCCTGCTACTGACCCAAAACTTGATGGCAATACACCTGATTTCTCTTACAAACTGACTTGGCCTTTTCTGAATTTGTTCCTCACACAGCTGTGTGCACAGTGTTCTCTCCGCATGCTTCAATAAAACTAATAATTGCACATGAAGAAAAAAGAAAACACAGAACAATAACGACATCAGCAACCACCTGAGAAAAATTAATGAGTGCTGCCAAATAGCACAGCCATTCACTGACACTGAATAAACAAGACAGCAAGTCTATAAGGCCACTAGTACCCCAATTTTTAATTTAACTAGACTTCTTTTCCTAATTTTGGCACAATGCTGCAGCAATACAACAGTGTTACACGAACACTACAGCATCAGCAAGAAGGCTCAGAGTTTGAGCAAAGGAGTATGTTAGCAACACAGACCTTATGAACGCTAGTGAGCAATTCTCACTGCAGGAGAGAGGCGAAGCGTATCCTTACCTCTAACTCTCCTCCATATCACCATAATGCCTAGAAGCTCAGCAAGCCAAAGACACCACTGACTGGGCACTGTACAAACACATAAAAGTATAGTCCTAGACCTATATTCTACAGCTGTAAGACTGCAACACCTGCATGAGAAATCCAGTGGCATGGTAGAGATAAAGGTTGAGTAAGAAATGTCTGTATTGAGAAATACATTGTTTTTCAGTCTTTGTTGCTTTAATCTGAACTCCTACATCACTGGATTTTACATAATACAATGCATCTCCTGATAATCTGCTTCAAAGTTTCTCCTTTTCCACAAGATCTTCATGAAATATCTTTCTGCAAAATCAGAAAAGTAGAAGAGAAAATCTATTTAAGGAACAAGTATAAAACATGTTCCTGATTATCTGAAGGACCAGGGTAAGAAATTACACTGATTGCATCTTAGTAAAAAATGTAATAGATTCTTTTAAAATGTCATGGTTTCTTTTGAAAAGAAATATGTATTGGGACAACACACATTAGAGAGGTACTAAAGATCCCTGGTCAGGATGGCTAAGTATAAGTAGTAGCTTTTAGTGCAGGCATCGGTGCTTTCTCCTAGCGATCCTATGGTGATAATAGAAAATATCAGATATTACATCTGATGCTGCAGACACCACTCATATGAGCAAAACCCACTGCCCTAGCAGGTCACACTTCTGTGCAAAAATCACAGAAGAAAGAGGTGGAGGACCGAGAGCAGTTACTCGCCTCCTCTAGAGTTGCCTTTGGTGGGGAGAAGAGGAGGGAAGAAACTGAATTATTCACGATTTTCAGTTTATCCTTAATCCCTTAATTCTGTCGTTCTGAGGGTAGAGACTTTTGCTTAATGGCAGTGCCAGAAATAACAAGCTAGAATTGCATGTTTATGAAATGGGGTCTTAGTTACTTATTAGGATCAACTGGGCTTGAATTAATGTTGGCTTACATTCAAGAGCACTGAGTGGACTGAATAAGCATCACAGTTTTAAAACTTGTTAATGGTTGTTTGTTGCATATATTTAACATACTAGAAACATCCAAGCACGCTAGACCATAGTTTTCTTATAAACATACAGACGTAGAAAAATTCGGCTAATATAGCACTACATTCTTTGGATTTGTAGCTCTACTTACACTGGTGACTGACAGATGAAGATAATCCTTAATTTAACAGGACACCTTTTGCTCCCGAATTTAAGTTGGGCTGGGGTGGATAGATGCATCACACTGTTATCATCTGTGCTTTTATCTCAGAAGGTAGGTGACTATTTTACAGGCGACAAGCCAAAACAGGGCAGAAGTAGAGTATATGTAGAAGTGAGGGTATAATGTAAGTGGAAGAGAATCCAGGCCAGGTAAAAGAAGTAGCTGACACTGTAGATAGCATAGGGCTTTGAAAAACTTACTGCTGAAGGCCACTGAATATGTGAAAATTAGTCCACATTTTGAACTGATAAAAATTGCACACAAGATACTTGCTCCAGATGACTTGTAAATGATCTGAAGCACAGAGAGGACAACCATTCACACAGTTTTAATGCACATTGCACAGGAATTCTTACAATACTGGATTGTTTTTTTCTTTTTTACTGTGTAAAGGCCCATAACGCTTAAGTTTGCATGACAGCACAGCTGCATTTCTGAAGATTTAACCATGCAAGGGATACTCACGTAGAGGGTAACGTGTCAGAAATCACTGAGCACAAGAAATAAAGGAAGTGTGATCACACGAGCTTTCTGTTTCAAATCAGGAGCAAGCTTTTGAAGAAAATGTCCTCATCATCCCACTTACCGTGCTTTGGTTTGCACTTCAAACAGCCTTCGGGCTCACAAACTGGATTATGAAACTAAATTGGAAGATCCGCTCCAGCAGCCCACCTACTGCACTCCAACCAGTTACGGGTATGCAGCCTACAGGACCAGATTAGAAATAGTTCAAGGTAGAGCACCTGAAATGGGCTTCATGCGGACATCAGCTCCTCAGCACCAATTGCTCTGTTCACACAAGCAGAATGTGGGAGCAGAGGGAGAGGAAATAAAGTGTGAGCTGCCAAGCAACTCCTCTACTCTAAGGACAGTCCCAAAATCCTGACACTTGAACCAAGCACCTCCTGAGCTGATTTCATCCCTATTGAAGGACAATATGTTGCCAAACCAGACCCAAAGAAAAAAAAAACACTTTCAAGTTAAAGTCCCCAAGGCAAAAACTTTAATCTGAAAATAAAACTGAAACAAACTCACAGGTTTGACTGAAAATGATGGCAATAACAACAACACATGGCAATAATAAAAAAATAAACATTACAGGATCTGATTTTTCATCAAAACATTGGAAACTTTGACTAAAATTATTAATCTTGTCTGAGCACAAAATTTTTCTAATTAAAAAAACATTTTTTTTGAGAAAAAGAAATCCCTGTCTGTCATACACAACCACAAAGTAATGTTGAGTCAGGCCGGACTTACCTCAAGCTGAGGTGCATATACAATTAACATGACCCATACAGGACACAGCCCTGTCATACATAATCTCGACTGTTTTTTACCAGAAGCAAAGGAAATTCTGCCTATTCTAAGCCCCATAGCCAGAAGCTTCAGGGAAAGAAACGTCATCCTCCTCCCCTTCTGGTAAGAAGGGAAACATGCTACCGAAGACAATTTCGTTGGCAAAGGCTTTCAGCCAGCATCTCTGGTAGGAACATTATTGTAAGCAGATATCATTTGGGCTGTGGGGGAGCACTATCCTGCTCTCACAGCCCTATAGTGGAGGACTCTGTAGCAACAGAGAAGTTTGCCGTGACAGATGCAGGAGAGCTGAGAAGCAGCCACCGAAACTCCCAAGCCTAATAAAGCCTCATCATGTTTTGATGGCCCCAGCAAGGAGAAAGTGAGAGTCGAGTTTGGCACAGTGTCCTGTAGATTACTGCCACCAATGGACCCCAAATGCCAGCGGGTTTTGAGGATGGGTGAGGCACAGCAGTGGAGCATGACTGTGGCTCGACGGGTGGGAAGGAGGTCTGATCCCAGGCAGCCTTACAGCAGCAGCACATTGCTGCACTGAGGCTGCAGCACGTTCCCCTGCCTGCATACGTGCCATGGCTCTGCGCTCTACGAGACACCCACTATGTGTGTTATGTCTGTCTGATGGGGACTTTCCATCACACCTATCTAATGAGGACCAGCTACCCATTAGCATACCTGTTGTACAGGTAACCTCCACAAAGATTAGCTCTGCAGAGCGCAAAACAGACCACTTTATTGCTGTACCAAGAAGTCGGAGACATTTGACGGCTCATGTACCGCAGTACCTTTATAAGTTAGTTCTTGGATAGGTCAAAACCCATTAAAAGTTTTCAAAAGTAATCTGCAATTTTGGGCCCTTGCTTTGAATCACCCAGCAGGTTTGAGATTGAGACCTCAGTATTTTTGGAAAACAATGCCTGCTTGAGGTATCTCAAGTTTTCAGGCATGCTACTTGATGCACTAGTTGTTCACAAAAGCACACAGAGAAGGAGAAAAAAAACTAGTTGTAAACATCAGATAGCTTTACTCCTATGCTGTAGGAGACATTGATAGGCAATGAAAATCAGAAGTCATGCTATGGTGCCTTCCCAAACGTGAGTAATTGTATTATGATTTGAAGGCTGTGCTGTCCTATTTTTCAGCTCAAAGAATTTTTTTGCTTCAGCAGATTAACAGTGTCTTCTGAAGAAAACAAATAAAAAATTTTGGTTCTCCCTACTATTACCCTGCCTGCTTTAGAACTATCACCTGAAGACAGCAGCTGTATAATGAAGGTATTGAGAAGGATGGGGAAAATGGGAGAAGCACACGTCAAATTATAAATATGAAAGAACATAGTAGCTTTTAAACTAAAGCATGTTTAGCAGAGCAAGGCAAATAAAGGTTGCTGAATAATCTGGAAAAGTAAATTGAGTTGTTTTACGCTGCCAAAGAAAAAAAAACAGCATCACTCAAGTTTCTCAGCAATTAAAAGACATCATGACAACAAAACCTAAGTGCCTGCAGAAGATTGTATGAAACACAAACACTAATACTAAAAAAAGGCAAACATCAACTTCCTGAAAATCATTTAGAGACCTAAGGCTTTTTGGACTCAGAGTGGATGAGATATCCACTCTGCAACATCTGAGTAAAGCAGCAGATTTCTTGTGGTTAAAGGGTTTCAGAAAAGATTCGTCAGACCTAGCATCATTTTGCAATCCCACATAACATTGATTTCTTCATAAGCTCATCTTGATTCCCTCATGGGTCTGGCAGCAATAAATCACAGCAGTTTAAAAGAAGGTCATGTACACATTTTCATATTTCATACATGATCCTGTTGCACAAAACAAATGATCTGGGGGTACTTTGCTTGAGGGTTGTAAAGTCATCAGTTCACTTTGGATTGACTTTAATACGTCTCCATGGAATAGTCTCATCCTTTTCTCCTTCAGAAGGACTCTGTACACTCATTTGTTCCCTAACTACTTCCAGGAAGGCCCAAAACTCATCCAAAATTTAACAGACCACAAAGCTTTCTCTTACAGGCAAGCACAATACACGAGATCACGCAGTCTGCCTCACTCCTACCTCCTAAGTGAGATCTCTAACTCTCATTTAGGCACCTCGGCTCCCTGCATAGTTTGTGAGGATGTGCAAGCACCTCAGAGTAAGACACAAAACCCAGACACACCTAGCACCCGCACCTCACTGGGAACCTCCGACCTCCCATATTGCTCCTCAGGAGCCTCCATCCAGCTGCTTCAGCATGCTACTGCCGAGCAAATCCAGCCCTGAGCCACCTCCT
>NW_008825306.1:798511-802817 GCF_000699105.1 Pygoscelis adeliae
CAACAGGGCTGCTCTGGTTCTTATTATTTATTTTATAAGCTCAGCACAGCTCAGAGCACAGGGGAACATGGTACACAGGGACCCGCATAATCTCAAAGTGACCAGGTTGCACTTAGCAGGGCTCATGTTGGACTAGAATTAATAATTTCAGCTGGATCAGACCTGGCTCCATGCTACGTCAGCCTGAAGCTTTTGCTCCCTTTGTGCCCCAGGGAATCTCTGTTGTTCTGGTTTTCCCATCAACCGTGGTGCATCAGCGCTTCGTTATGGAGAGCTGTGTGTGGTATTGTGTGCATGGTAATAATGTCTGATATTATGAGGTTACTACAGGAGATCATTTCAGGACAGAACCTAAACCTGAGGATATCCATCCCTGACATCTTTTCATTCCTTTTTGAGTTTAGTTTTAATTTTGCATCTCCAGGTTTTGTAATTGCTAATCAGAGGATATTACTCTGCATCTGCCATTTACTAATAGTTTTGCACAATCTCTTACAGTTATTACTAGTTTTGTTGGAAATATGATTGCATGTACTGATCTTATACTTAAGTATCAACTTCTACCTAATATAAAGTACAAACGAAATTGGTGCGTATCAGGAGCTTATTCTGTATTATCATAGAAACACATCTGCTTATATTTTCGTTACATTTTTAGACCTACATGAAAATCAAACTCAAGACAATATACAAAATGAGCACCAGTGCCTAGAATATGTCTTATTTTAAAACAGAGGTATGGATTTCATACTTTATGCCCCCTTTTTTATGCCAGACCAAAACACTTTACATGCTATTAATTTGAGCTGCAACTTTTATTGTGGTTGAAATTCTGACCCTTTCTTCCGGCAAAACTGTCATGGTCCATGCTATAAACCCCAGAGTTAGCAACAGATATCGATTAGCAAGAGATTAGGGGCCAAGGAGATTGCTCCAGACCCCATTTTCATGCTCCAGAGAAAAGCTATCGTATTATTTCGGCTACTGCTGCCTGCCATCTCCTTGCTTCACACATGGTCGAGAACCCTCCCTGCTCCCACTCTCTCACGCCTCCAGCCAGGCAACAACTTGTAATAAAAAGCTGACGCCAAAAATTAGAATCATAACTGTACATTGAAACACTCCTCTGAAGTGCTTACATCCCCAACACCATATGGACCCAGCAAAGGATCTCAGAGAGAGAGAGGGGAGGAGAGAGAGACAAGAGCTTCTAGCTGAGAAGCACGTGGATTCATGCTAGCAGCAGCACAGCGAGCTGCTGGAACTGATTTACCACTAAAGCTGTTAACCAATAACTGACTTCTTCCAATTATTGGTTTCACAAAAAAATAATCAGGTTAAAATTATTCATCTGAATATAAAACTTTTCTTAAAGGAAAGGGAGGGCTGTCCTGCGGGGGTAGGAGAAGAGGGAAGGCTCAGGAAGGGAAGACACGAAAAGGTGTCCTGGAGGTGGGAAATGTGTTTTGTATTGGGGCAGAGCTGCACGACACCATACAGCACACTTTCAGCTCCCTCTCTCACCTCAGGGACTGCCAAATGCCACTGTGGTGACAGCAGGGATGAGCTGGGAGCCAGAGCAGAGAGTATGAGGCCTGGGGACGTGTGTGCATAAGAGAGGGAGAGAAAAAGACAAAGAGAGATGGAGACTTAATGGCAGAAATTTAAGTCTCAAATATATAATCCAGTTTTGTATGACTTTTCCTACTCTATTCTCAGTTTGCAACTGCAGACCAAAATTAACATCCTAGTCTACCATCCACACATTTACTTTCTTAGATTTAACCATTCCACTGCAAACATTTACCAAACAGCCAAGTCTGTTTTAAGAAATATAGCGTCATTGAGAGTTGACAGATCAAGAAACAGAGGTACAAAGGTAAGAAACAGCATTTTCAAAAGTGGGGCGGGTCCTGATTCTGGGGTGACCATCTCGTTTATCACAAACCAGAGACTTTTTTTTAAAGCTTTGGTTTCAGTGACTGTAGCCAAATACAAGAGAGAAAACTGGAGCCTGAACACAAATGTCTGGCTCCCATCCTTTTCTTAGACCACCATGCTGGATTACCACCACTGCTAACAGCACTTCCACTGAGAATTGGCAGCTGGGCCCCTTGACAAAATATGGAGATACGTTGATGGGCTTTGAGTTGAAAACACTGAAGTATTCACTCCATTTAATAAAGAAAAGCATCTAAATCTTTTAAGTCGAAAGTTCTACTGGGAAATAAGCAATAGGCATTGCTGTGTTCCAAATGTCAGGACTTCCATCCTTCTCCTATAAATTGCAGGCAAGGCTCAAACTCGAGGAGGGAAATTCCCAGCACAATCCTGCATGCCTTGCAGACCAGAGTTCTGGAAAAGGACAATACTGAGCAACAGCATTATCCATATAGTTTTCCAGCCTTTCCACATGCCCAAAGAGAAAACAAAGCCCACCCCAGGACAGGAAGTGATTTTACTTAGCATAGTAGAAATTAAGGTACAAATCATGCGAAATACTTGTACAGGAAGATTTTAGCTTCCTGCACATTTGGCAGTATCACTGACTAGGAAACAATAATACTAGCTGTTCAGAGATTGCACCACCCTTTCTAATAACTTTGTGCAGAATGAGATGTTTCTTCCAGTCTGCAAAATCCTGTATAATTTTGAAGCATATTAGAGGTGAAGGAAGTGAGGACCACTGGCTATAAAACACAAAGGTCAAGATGCAACCCCTGCCCCAGGAAGTCCCTACACTGCAGATTACCAGCTGTTTCAACAGTTTAACAATGAAAGCATCACTCTAATATTGCTCTGGTTTTACACTCAGTACACCCACTACAGACCACTGCGTCCTGGGCTAGAAAGGAGGGTGTTGGTATTTTTCTCAGCAGTTCTTGAATTTTTGCCCCATATATTTTTGCTTTTAGGTATATTTTCTTCCTTTTTGTGCAAGTAAAAACTTTTCACTCAGTAAACAACAAGAATTTCACAGCCGGTATTTTAAAAAACACATAGGAAATTAGGCTCTAAACTCCATACATAACAAATAATTCCTAATCAGAGCAAGTTCTAATAAGATTTTCTGATGTGCTGAAAGACGAGATAGGAAGTACCAGGACAGCCAGGCTGACCTAAACTGATCTCAGACAACAGACTTTCGCATAAGGCTTCTTGCCCACAGTGTCACCACTTCCTGCTCTTCTTTGTTCCACAAGATAGGATACTTCATTAGATTTGCAACCTCGAGCTCATTCCCATGGCAACTCATGGCACAACAAAACATAAAACATTAATCACCATTCTCAGACTTCATCGGGAGAGAAGAAACCGGGCTGTGAGCTGACAGAATTGCATGACTCACAAATATATAAGGGCAACAAGGGAAAGCAAAAGTGTGATAGCATGCTCCAGTGCCCTAGGGATAAAGGGGATCCAAACCACGCTGCGTAGATCCCCATCTGGATCTCGATCTTAGCTCCCCCACTGTTTGGCAATATTAAGAGTCAGTGCTTCAACCTGTGGCATTCGGACTCAGAAAGGGATGAATCTGGGCTCCACAAAGATCGCGTATAGTCACATTCCCTGGTCTGCTCCTGCTCAGGGCAGAATCAGACCTAAGCCACAATGAGGTCCAGGGTCGACTGACCCAGAGTTCAACTGACCCAATTATTTCTCCTAATTGCACCTCTAGTGGAAATGTTTCCTTATCTGAAGTCCCAGTTGAAAGATCCTCTTCTGAGGGCATGTGAGAGAGACTGTTTATTCTTATGCTTCACTCCTTTGAATGTTTTCATTTCCACTGATAATCCCATTTTATTGCCTGGCTTTTCTCTCTCTCTGAGATAAAGCCGCATCAGCGCTAGAATCTTACTGCTGGTGGTGACCTGCTTTCAGTGGGACTTCTCTGTAAAACATTTTCAGAATAAAAGATACTGCAAGACTCACATCTAAGTATTTCTTGCAAGTATTCAATTATGTAAACTTGCATCCAATACTCTGGTTTCAAAAGAAAGTCATAACCATTCTTTGGATGGCAAAATAAATATTATCGATACTAGGACAAAAGCAGGGGAACGATGCATATTTAAATAAACTGAAAAGGTTTCAGACAGTGAACATTTGAATCAATTTTATACCTATGTCTCAAGCTGAAGCTAAGAGTTTGATCTGTGGGAAAGGCCCCAAAGCAATCTTGTTCATAAAAAGTTCACTGTGCTGCGTCCTTCAAGTAAGTACAATTCCCCTGGTTCAGATCTCCTTGGACGTTGTGTATAGAAGCTAATCTTCTCTGATTTGCTATGTAAACACAGTTGCACAT
>NW_008825306.1:802834-806500 GCF_000699105.1 Pygoscelis adeliae
CTGCTGGCATGGACATTTCTCCTAAGCCATCACCTCTAGAGGATTTGTTCATTAATATCTTTCTCCCGCCCAGTGTTCCATTGCATCAGTTTCATTAGGAGAAAAAAACCAACAACTTTCCAATAGGGTGTTCCTAGAAGCTGAATGAGTTTGGAGAGTGTTTTTATTCAAGCATGCTCTCCAGGAGGTGGTATTTAAGAAAGACTGAGTGCAATGTGAAGTAAGGTATGCAATATAAGTATGCCAGACTGGAAGTCTCCATTCACAGGGACTGATGAAAATCATTCCTTAAGCTACAGCTTTCATAGCTTCATATCTATGAACTTCAGGCCTGCATGGATCCACACACAGAAGAAAACAGAAAGCTAGCCAAATTTCAAAAATCTGGAAATCCCAAAATTACCGAATCCCACATAGTTCCTGTTCAAAAGTATAAATTAACTGCAATTTGTTTGAGTCCTGTCAAAAATCTGTGAATGAGCCCAGCCTGAATTTTGCAACAGACGTTTCATGTGACTGAAGGACCTAACAGAAGTCCTTAAAGTTTTGAAGAGGTCTCAACATGTAGCTGCTCCCACGGAGAGAAGCTGCTGGGAGCAGCATACCCTGCTGGACACCCAGCTCTGCGGAAAACCCAGGAACTCAAACAGAGTGCTGATGGATTCCAAATTCCTTTGAAAATAAAACGAGCTCCCTGCAGTGGCAGCAGCTCCAAATGCATAAACGATTGCTGCTGTGGTAACACAGTCACAGTGATTTCATATACATTAGAAGTACAACTTGGGAAGCCATTTGGGAAGTAAGCTTTAGGTTTATCCCTTGTAACTCCAGGCACCACCAGAAAGTGAGCCAGATCTTACAGTGTGGTCACTAGCCCTCTCTCCACAGACTGGAGGAAGCATTGAAGGCTCCTAATGGTGGTACTCACCCAGGTGCCCAAAGGCAGGTGACAGGAATAGAGGCCATCATGTTTCCAAACCTCAGCAATGAAGCGCACTGCCTCTTCAGACTTGCTACCAAACCGCTAATCTGCAGGTTTACCAAGGGAAATTTAGTTATGCATTTTTCTAGCAATTAATTTTCTTGCATTTGGAAGGACACTGGAACACAGGCCCTGTGTTTTCATCACACCTATTTGTTAATGAGTGCAAGACCACTGTCTGATACAGTCTTTGTTTAACGCAGCACATAGAAATTCTCAGGAGGCTGGGGAGTGTCATATCCACGGCTGAATGAGAAAAGAACATTAAAATTATCATTATAGGCCTTCCTCCCTTTGACTTAGTTGGGTGAACCCTAGAAGATTTAGAGTTCAGGTTCAGTTCAGATAAACATCCAAAAGTTCACGGGTTTACCCAAACTATCTGAATCTCTAGAGCCCCAAAATGAGCTGGAAATCTCCAGAACTGCCTTTCTTGAGGGATTTCCCGCACTTCCCCTTTTGGACAAAAATCAGAAGTGAAAAAAAAAAGGAAAAAAACATTAACATTAATTAAATATTGCAGAACCTCAGTACAACTCATTTAACTTACACTCTAAAAGTCAGAGTCCACTCACATGGATTTCTTACCAAGTGTTTTGGTGATCTTTTTTTAAATATCAGCTTTTATGTCTGAATCAGAGCATATTTACTTTTTCACCTGACTTTTCAGTCTTTCCTACTCATTTTTACCATCAGATTTTTGTGAGTGGGACCCAGAACAGGTGGTAAAAGGAGGCTCCGTTTTACACATTTACAGTACATCTAGACAGCACATTTAGGTCTTGCAGAGAATATCTCTCCATCTAAAATATTTATTAAAGTGGAGGGTAAGAGGTGAAGGGAAGAGACAGGGAGTATAGTGAAGTAGTTTACAAAGTGCTGACATTCATAACAGATAGCTCTCTCGTTGGCATAGGAGCTGCTGGTTTCCCTCTTTGACACTGATATGGAAAAAACATCAGCAGCCGCACTATCAGCATGAACGCGACCCTCTGATCAGCCGTTGTTCACTTTCCCAGAGCAGATTCCCATCTACCAATTTAACTGTGGCCATTCATTTTCTCCGTTGTAAAAATGTGTTTTCAATCACCTTTGGGACTAAAACAGATGATCCGTTTTAAATGAAGAGCACGTTGCCCTGTAGTACTTTCCATCATCCCCTCCATTTGTAAAGCCAGAGAGGAATGTGGGCAACCTTGCCACGAGCACTGTTCTCCTGGCACGCTATGTGGAGCCCACCTCGTCACGGAACACCCTCCAGAAACACTCTCCCCATTCACTCGGTGATGTGTTGTACCATTTGTACCAGGCTGACAAGAAGTCACCTCTTATGCTACCGAGTGGGGAAAAATATATTTCATAATCTAGCACTACCATACTGAGCCAATCAAAGGTCTATGTAGTCCAGTCTAACGAGAGCTATAAGAAAAGGGGTACATGCAGAGTAATTCTTTCCCTGCTGGATCCATCCAGCTACCAGCAAGGTATCAGCTTAGAGACTTGCTGAACTAAGAGTTTGCACCTGCACCATGTTTAATAGGTACTTACAAACCCATCCTCCTCTAATTTGCCTAATCCTTTTCTAAACCTGCTTATGCTTTTGTCCAGGACAACATCCTGTGGCAATGAGGTCCATGACTTCATCACACTTCCTTTTGCTTGTTTAAAGTCGGCTACCTGAGAATTTAATTGAGCGTTCATAGTTCTTGTTTAGTGAGAAACAATGAATAGAGAAATAGCTCTTTATTCACCTTCTCTATCCTTCTTCATTCACTCTCACTGCTTTTAAAGATAATGATCATCTTTCCCCCACAGTCACTCTTTTCCAGCCTAGGAAGTCCATCAAGCTCTTTGTCACGTAGAAGTCATTCCATAGCATCCTTATGATCCATCCCTCCAGTTTTTCTTAAAATCCTTAGGATTTTTAAATTACAATATTTCCAGAGTTGCACATAGAAGACCAGGTGTGAATGCTCTGTGGTGTGATGCTCTATACTTTGATTTCCCTTCCTACCAACTGCTAGCATTCCAACTGACTCTGCCATTGTTTTGAGGTAACATTGTCAGAGTTATCCATAATGACACCTGAGGTGCTTCCCCCCAAGACAGGAATAGCTATTTCATGCTAGTCATGGCATATATACAATTTATGCTAGTTTCTTCACTCTTCATTTACTAAGATTGGAAAATAACCTGAGAAAAGAGATTCAGCCATTCATCATCCTAATAGCATCTGCAAATCCCCAGGGTTGATTTGAGTTTAGATTTTCCTGAATAGTTTTGTGTCATTAGCAAATCTTGTCCTTTCACTGCTTATCCCCATTTTTAGATCAGCAATAATTTGAATAACATGGAACAGATTTTTTCAGTAACTTCCCCCTCCCGTGATTGCCATTCCTTCTATTACATCATTGAAATGTTCTAGCTAATTGGGGAAGCGTTTTCTACATTATTTTCACCCATTTCTTGGAGGCTTGCCACATCCATCCTCAAAAAAGCATGAAATACCTCTTAACTGACATGGGTTATGAGTCAGTAAAGCAACATGTTTCTCTTTCTTACCTCCTTGCTGGGTCTCCATCAATGCTATGACACGTTAGCTCTTTAAGAAAAGACCTGATACAGGAAGCTCAGCTTCCTATAGCTTTGTTGTTTTTCTTAGTTGGCTTTTTGGTTTGGGGGGG
>NW_008825306.1:807247-826379 GCF_000699105.1 Pygoscelis adeliae
GGGGGGTTTAGACTAGTTCAGTGCCGATCCGGGGCTTGCCTCCTATCACCATTGGCTCAAATGCCTGAAGTGATCCAATATCCCCAGCCACATTCTCAGGTTTTTAGCCCTGCCCCTCCTCCTGCACAGCAAGCCCAGAGCCTGCTACAATTTCACAACCTCCAGAAAAACCTATCAGTCAAACTAGCAGCTGAAACTCATGTTTGCTGCACCTTTCCAGAGAAACGTGTCTCATGGGGTCTGTTCAGCCACTGATGAAAGGCAGGCATAAGAATGAAATCCACTGGGCTCCAGCAGCAGCTCAGTGTCGCTGTCCCCGGTGCGTTGATGCTGGGGGAAGAGGAGGGGCACACCACACACGTATAGCCAGGCACACACGGTACATCTTCCTACCAGATGGTGCATCAGACCTGTTGGAGTTCAACTTTTAATTAAACTAAGAACTAAGGGCCACATTCAGCCACAGCATCAGTTTCCTCCAAACCAGATGTCTGCAAGATACCGCAAAAATTGCATTCATGTGAGCCCAAACCCAGGCTGCGGGTGGCCACTGCCCAAGCCTCATATACCATCTCCATCAGGACAAGAAGTCTTCTCCAGCAGCGAACTGACAGCCCCTTTGTTCTGGGCCACCGTGCCCTGAAAGCCTCCTCTATCCTGCCTGGCACATGTGAAACCAACACTCCTGCAATGTCACTGTTGCTGACTGAGCATAGAAAACAGCCTGGCAGGAAATGCTCTGCAGGGTTTACCCAAAGCTTCCCAAAGCAGAAAACTTCTTGCCAAGGCATCTAGTAACTGTGCAGTGCATGCATAGTTACCTTAATTTTTGCCAGCAGCTCAGCACGCTGACCAAGATGCCCTCTGTGCCGAAATCCCAGACATGCACTGTAGTCCTGAATAAGAGCAAACTGGCAGAAGGTGTCTAAATCAATAAGCCTACTAGACTTTTGGAAAACAACTATGAAGCCTTCAAAAAACCCCGGATAACATTTTCAGTAGGCGGACAGAAAGAAAATGAAAAAAGACCCAGGCCAAGTTGCATGGCAGCCCTACGTCTTTCCCGGAGCCCTGCCTCTAGATCTCCTTCAGTGCCATACAACGATTTTAGTGAAGTGAGGTCCATAAGGCTCCAAAGAAGCAATAACAATTTAATTTATGTGGGTAAACCTGAAGCCAGCATCCTACCTGTAATGTTATTTGTCAAGCAATGGTAACAGACTAGTACAGTTTTTTATATCCTGGGCATTGACTCAGTGTCAAATATTTAATGAAAAAAAAATAAGAAAAATAAAAAGTAGCTGATCCAAGAACTGGCAATGACTGTACTCAAGGATCCAATCCCTCTCTTGCCTCCAGTCCCCTCCCCATGCTTCACCCTAACTTTCCCCTCCCTCTCTGCCTTTCTCACTTGGAAGATGTTATTGTTTAACATGGCACATTCCCAAGCTGCTAGACCAGGACAGTAAAATTATTCACTGACTTTACTGTACTCTTCTAGCAGTCACTCATTTTTTAAGCTTTCAGCCCTCCTTCCCTCCACCCCCACCTCCTCCATTCCCCAATGAAATTCTCTTTTTCCCTTCTCTCCCTCCCTCTTTGCTAGGCGGAATCTGGAAAAAAGAAATCAAGGCCAAACTCAACAAAACTACTGCTGCGTAATAGCAGTCCTTTTTCACACACAGATGGTCAGTCAGAAGAATGAGCGCTTTATAAGACAGACATCATGCTGGTCTTTGAAATCCTGTTCTCCCGGACCTCAGCAGGAGTTTTTCATCACCAAAGTGGATAATAACTCTGTCAGACACCTCATACACACAGGTATTAATAAAAAAAGAAAATACTGTAGCGACTGATTTTACAAGAAACTGGGAATCTTAATGTGATAGTTAAAAACACGCACGATGATTACGCACAACCAATAGCTATGTCAACAGGGGTTTATAGCAGGTTGCTAATAGGCAGGGAACGCGCTTATGTATACATCTATGGTTTTGCACTTTATTGACAACATTTCCATGGCCAAAGTCCATGTCGCGTTGCATAGTCACAAACATGCACACGTCGTGTGCTTGTAAACGCCTAAGTGGCCATAGACTTCTCCGCGTTTGCATATGGAAACACCATTTGCATGGGCAATAGCAGTTTACAGCATTGCTGTCTGATATACCACAAGGTGCTAGCAGTTATGCCTGCCTTTATTTCTGAAATTTGCCTGAATCTATAAACAGGCTTAAACATGTTATTTTTTAAAGAAAAATTTCTTTTTCCCAAAACTGGCTTTTGATGACAAAGAAGGTAGATTTCCATCATTATTAATTAGATGCCAAACCTTCATTTTTTCTTGTGATAGATCCAGAGTGTCAAGATCACATATGAAGACGCAGACAGCACCAGCATTTGCTAACCCAGAAACACAGTTCCCTTTGTTTAAAATGGAAAAATATTTTCAGAAGCTCTACATTTTCCTACAACAAAAAAAGCAATGCTAAAGAAAATCACTGCAGTAAGTTTGAAGTAGGAACTCCGTTCTGATAGTCATCTTCCTCTTTCTTCCACAAATGGAAATTCTTAGCGCTTTTGTAGCTCAGCATTTTCAAATTCAAACAGAATGAAATTATGTGTGAACTCTCGCACTCTCACTTCATTAGTCATTCCCTTCATTAGTCAAATAAGAAGGGGCAGCACTTAATGCTTCTGCTCATGAAAGAAGTTCTCGCAATAATGTATTTGAGCTATTCAGACATTAAAGTTTAAAAAAATTGTACTTTGTACTTGATCTGATTCAATGATGGCCTAAAAAGAGAAATGACGCCATCTTAGAAGCTTAAAGATGATTCAGATCCCAAAGAAAAATGAATTTGCTGAGGTCCTTTTGTTACCAGCAGACCGTCGTACACTAAGCACTAAACAGTTACAATGTATGTGGAAGGACAAATCCCTGCTAAGGACAAACGCTTTCCACAGGTTAAGTAGCACCCGGTCTTCAGCCCTTGATGTCCATTAATCCATGGACACAGTGGTAAGAAATATCCCCTTTTCCTACTCCAGCTACCCCATTTCTCCTGTTCCTCCCTCCCCCAGCCTATGTTTCAGAACCACTTCTTTGCACTACTGAAGTTTCTGAAAAATAAACACCATCAACAGCACCACAGTGATGATTTGTACTCTCCCCTGGGTGCAAAATTAATTCAGGATTTTGTTCAGGAGTTGCCAAAGAGCAGCATATTACCTATCATTAAAGAGACGCAGGGACAAAGCTGTGAGTGAAGACTGCCAAGAACTGGGCTTTGCTGTGCCCACCTCAGTTTGGTGCTGTCAAGCCTTCAGCTTCATTCTCCAAATGTAATGAAACAAATTAAGTCAGCCTTTTCAGCATCATTCTGATCCACCATAAATTAATTTTTAGTGGCATTTTCCCATGGATTCAATCCGACTGACCCAGATTCCATGCTTCTCTTTTACACCAATCATAAAAATTAACAATAAGTGTTCAAAATAAGACCTCATATATATGGAGCACAGAATAAGCTTTAGGAAAGGGAGGTTAAAAGTGTTTAGCCACTCGGGGGGGGGGCGGGGGGAGGCAGTTTCAACAGCAAGTCTCTGAAAGTAACAAAAAAATATTTAAAACAAATTTATATTATACTGTAGTACAGCACGAAGATTATATATTAAGTCTGAATGCACAAAAATCACGTATAGTCCTGTTTTCAATCAGCCTTTTGAAACTTGTAGACACTGTTTTTTAATTATTATTAGTGACAAGCACTCAGACTTCACCACATCAGCAAAACTCTTATTAAAGGAGGTGAGAGGAAAGAAGAAACTTACCCTAAAGACAGGTTTTTCAGAAACACTTATTTCTGCGACTCGTGAAACCTTCTCTGCCATGGATGGTGCTGGCCTCCGTGAAACAAAACAAAGGACTGGGCTGGGGATGAGATTAGCAGGCCAGTCCCGACAGTAAGCAAACCAACTTTTTAACTGAGGATCTTAAACAGGGTAGGAGAAAATGAAGAGGACAAGAAAATTTTTCTTGGACAAGAAAATACGTGGAGAAAAGCGAAACTGGGTTTCAATGTATATTATCACCGTCTTTCTCTGGATACCATGGTCTGACAAACTGAGTTTCCACTCCTAAGAGCATCAGTTGCAATGATTACCACAGCAGCAATTTTTAATGGCTAAAGGAGGGGAAAGTCTAAAAACAGATGGGGTGATGTATCTTCAATCTCCCACATTTATCAAGCCAGCTTTGGAGAATTTTTATAATCCTACCCAAGCTCCAGAGAATTTAACAGGAACTTCAGTGTTTTCTTTCAGAATTTCACTTTTTCTGAGTTGGGTTTCAGAATGTTTCCATCTTAGCATGAAAATAAGGGAGGGTATAAACCAACCCTGCGATGCTCTGACAACCTTGTGCAACTCAGAAATACACCTATGTGAATGATCTGACAAGGGCTGAAACCCCAGGCTTGTAAAACCAACCAACAGACTTCAGTGCCCTCAGTGGAGGCAGGATTGATCCCTGGCAATCCAGGATTATTAAGGCTGTATTTTTTAAATAGAACAGAGAATGTATTTCAGCTGGATTTTTAACCCAAGAAAACTCTTCTGATTTTAATGGCATTACTACCTTTCTATTTCCCCCTTCACTCCTTCCCCGCTTAGTTCCCTCTGCCAGCAGCTCCCCACCTTGCCCTCCAACACACAATGCTCTTTCTCCAACTCAGCCTCAGACACATAAATTGCTCTGAAAGGCAGGATCCCCAGGCTCTCATGAAGCTTCTGCTGAAGTTAACGAGACTTGGCACAAGATCTTCTTATAGAGAATGATTTGCAAGAGCAGCACCTTACTTACTATTGGAGACAACACAAAAATCACTTCTCCACTGACAGTTTTCGTCCTCAGCTCTAATTTCTACCCAAGTCAGGAATATTTTTTGCTTTATACCTGACTTGACAGTTATTAATACTACTGTGAGTACATACCACCTGACTTTATATGATTTAGAAAGAGGAGAGAGAGCAAAGATAACAGTTTCATTATAAGTTTTAAGTGCCCATAAATCTTTCTACATCAAACCGTTCCTGATCTCCCGAGAGGGACTCTCCAAACACTGAAGCCATGCCTATTTGGCAAGAGCTACAGACAGGGATTTCTTTTTTAGCCTCCTTCATCTCTACAGAGGGCAAAAATCTTGGATCGAAAACTTTGGTCCAGAAGGCTTTTTCTTTTCCTGCAGCAGTTAGAGGCACAGTGATGGTTTTAAGAGAGTTCTCTAATGACTCTATTGCTACTTTTTATGACTATTTCTTGGAGTAATAAAGTGGCAGAGGCAACGATATTGAATCACTGACTTTTCTGCAGTGAAGAAGAGAGCATACTGACTCCATGAAGTTATTTCCATTCAAAGCCCAACATCCAATGCGTTTCCAGCTCCTGCAAAACACAGAGTAAAAATTCCTTCATCACCTGCACACTCTCCTAGTTAACGTCAGGAGGTGAGCTCACACTGCCCAGCTACTTGGGGGGTAATTTCAAAAGTCCCACCTTGACTTCCATTTTGTGATATTCCAGTGACTGTTCCTCAGAGTACCTGCGACAGAACAGATCAATGCCCCCTTGAGCACCTGAGGATCTCGTGCTCTCCAGGGAAGTGCAGAAGTAATGGGCTTCTCTCCAGCCTGGCTTATCCCATCTGTGCAGAGCACAAGGCAGGTCCCTCCAGAGGATGAATCAGATCCCAGGTGGGATAAATTGCCCCATCTCTCTTGGCTGACCTTGAAAAGGGTCAAGGCTCCTAATTTAGGCACTTTAATTTTATGACAAAAGCAGAACAGGATGGTTCTAGACCCTCACACAAGTTGTTCTAATGTCAAGGACTTTGCAACATAAATTAAAGTGAATATTTTTTCACCACAAATCTTTACAAAAGTGCAGACTGAGATTGGGAGACCCACACAATGACTGTAAGGTAAAATACAAATTCCACTGAAGGAAACTGATGGAGTTCTTACCACAGATTTCAATGGCACTGGAATTTCACTCCTACTTATGCCCAAATGGCTAGGTTTATTAGCATGAGATCCCCCTATCTATTCAGTAGAAAACTTATTAACTTTACAAGAGTGTATCTAAAATTGCTATCTAAACCAATCACGGCTGAATACATGTACCTCATTAACCAAAACTAAATGTGTTTTCCTCTACAGTTCAGTTCTTTCTACAGCTGTATTTGCTGGGCTGGAGCAAACTTGGTGACATCGTTCTGTGTTATGCTGTACTCTAGCAAAGCATGTCAAAAATGCAAACTGAAGGGTAAAATTATTTCTTTTCCAAAATAAGTAAGTGCCTTTGGTCAACACTAGTACACAAAAGGCAGGTATTTTAAATTAAGGGACCTGCAGGGAATTGGTTCCTCACAAAGCTTCAATTAGCTTTCAAATTATCTCTCTCACAATGTGTACAAATATTCCTAACCAAACTTCACTAAAAAATGAATTCTCAATACTTTTATTTACCATAGTTAACACAAGGATAACAACACACATACAAATTTAAAATAAAAACATGTGTGGGGATTTTTTGCCCCAAATAAGAATTTGAAACAGATGTGCTCTTTTAACTGTATTTCTTCACCCAGAGCTTTTCTCTTCACTGTTTGTATTTTTAATGTATTTTTTTTCAAAGGTACAGCAAGATATAATCCTAATAAATTATTCCCCCTTTTATCTGACAAGCATGTCTTTCAAATAACATATTCTATCTTTATTTCTTGCTGGCATAACTCATTCACATCAGCTGGTGTTTTGCACAAAGGCAGCTGTCTGCAGTTCAACTATAAGCAAGGATACTATTTTCATTAGAACTGTATTTAAAAATCAACATAACAAAGTTGCAGGATGAAAACATTACAATATTCACCCCTGTTTCCACCAGTTCTGTATTTTCACATCTTCACTAAACCCATGCTTTTATTAGACACTGCCATCCTACTTCTCTCCTCATGTTTTCAAATAGCAGCACCTAATGTTTAGAGGGATAAATTAGCTGTATCAGATTTTCAGTCCCAGAACCAGAAAATACTGGAAAAGATATTTGATGTCTCCTTTTCTCCTCAAAACGTCATCTGTAACTTCTGCAGAAAAGCATCAAAAATCTGGTAAAGCAAAATGCCATGCAGTAGTGAAACATAACAGGTATTAATGAATCATCTCTCTACCAAAGGTACCAAATCTGAATGTCTTCTCTAAGACTCAGATTTCAGGATATGCTCATCTACACTGCTCTCAGCTCAAGTTATTCAACAGCTGATTGATACCAAGAAAGATCCCAATCAGGAAATAGCAACGTGAATTCCTGTAACAAAACGCCTTCGGATTTTCTTTTATAACAAATCGTCTTCAGATTTTTCAGGGACATTTAATCATGTCGAGCTTCATTAGCGCTCACCTGGTCATGAGGTGCCTTGGCCCATCGTTACGACACAACATGCCACTGCACGAAAGCATTTTGGTTCAGCATAATCCAATTCCAAATAACACACCCATCTATACAACTTCATATTCAGATGCTCTGAAAATAGATTTATAACAAGCCCTGTATTTACCAAAAATATATTTAAAGTGTAAAGCCAAGAACTGGTAAGTTAGGAAACATTCCTAAATTTCTACTGGCCTAAACGGCAGGGTGTGGGTGGCAGGGGGCTGCAAGGGCCCCATGTGGAGGACATCCGGGGCTGGTCACCACAAGGTCCTGCTGACCCAAAACCACTGTGAGCACCCCAAAACTACAGCCTGTCAGGGGAACCCACGGCACCTCTGCTCAGACACAGTTAACAAAAGCAGCCACTGGGGCAGGAGACACGTGAGGAAGAGACACGTTTTGAGAAAGAAAAGGAAACAAAATGGAGGGGACAGGTGGAAGATATCACCCTTGGGAACATGGCTGGAGACACGCTCTCGGAAGGAGGCACTCCCTGATAGAGGAGTGACACCCCCACGGGACTGAGGTTGCCCCACACCAGGCCAGGTACACCACTGAGGGACTGTGGCCCGTGGTCACTCCCTACCTGAGCAGGGACATCCCTGAGGGAATGCAGCCATGGGTGACCCACACTGGTGCAGAGGAAAACAAGTAAGGAGCAGCAGAAAGACATTAGGCCGGTGACCCCAACCTGCCGTGCCACCTGTCGCCTCACTGAGGGGACTGGGAGGCTACGGTAACACGCGTGGCAACGGGGGAGACTGAGACCAGGAAGGAGGAGAAGGAGAAGAGTCGGACTAAAGCCAAGCCTGGGGAAGGGGGAGGAAAGGTGTTTCCCTAAGTGTTCATTTCATTGTCTTTTTTTCTCAAGAGTCAGTAGTTAAAAGTTTATGTTAATTGGCAATACATTAAATTAAGTAAAATTCCCTGAGTCAAGACTATTTTGCCCATGACAGACTTAACATTTAGGAAAATCCTTATCTGTCCCTTTCCAGTGTATTCGCTACACGACAGGATCTTCAACTGCCTGGCTGTAGGCCACCTTCACCACCGAACCCTGCCACATCCACCGTGAATAATTTAACCATGAGTGAAGAGAAAGTGTCTTCATATGACAATGGACTTTTTTTTCCTTTTTACCATGTTTACTTAAAATCTTCCAGAAATCAGAATTGGGACTTGACTTCTTACCATTTTCAATGGTACTCCTAGTAGCTTCAAAATATGATATCCAAAAGCATTTTACCACATGGTATCAAAGAAGAAATTACCTTGGTAATAGCTGAGCAAAACCGAAATTTTCAACACCCAGGAAATGTCAATGCTTCATATAATTCAGACTTTATAAGCTAAAACATCCCCGAAAAATATATTTGAATTCTGATTTCTAAAAAAAGGTGATAATTTCATCAAATAAGGTAAGATTTTTTAGGGTAGATATCAAAAGATATATTTCTGGCCCGAATACTCAAACCTCTGGCTTTGTCAGGTCTCGGATTCAAAGCATGTGGCTACAAATACTTTTTTAATCTTTTTAATACTTAACAGTTAAAACATAAATGAAACAGTGTATTTTTTTCCCTTTGCATTACTCCGGAAAATGCTAGAATATGTTGGTGTATTTTTTGTCCAAGCAAACACATTCTGCTTGATGCAGACACCTGACAAAATTTAAACCTAACAGTTAAAGTCTGGCAAAGCTAAAGTGACTGAAAATAGGGTCTTATTTAATGGGGTCTTACAAGAATAATTTTATGAAAATGGACAGAAGAGTCAGGCAAATGCAATAACTGGGGAACTTACTAGGACCATGATTAATTTGGATACCAAAGAGTAAATTAGAATATTTTGGGAGCTTGGGCATCCTTGAAGAAGTGCAGTTTCACAACAATCAGATAGAAGGGGAAAAAATAAGACCATCTTGCAGACCTGGCACATCTCACTGAAAGTTCACAATAGAAAATCAAGCTACAATGGCCCTACACCAATCAAAAAAAACGACAAAGACTGAGGCTGGGAGATGGCACTATAAAAATTGTAATCAAACTCAGGAACCAGACTGAGTGAATTACATGTTGGCCTTTGAGCAGCAAATCAAAACAATCAGCAGAGAAATCCAAGCAGCAATTGAACATTGACCATTGGAAACTAAGAGCGGCAGCAATTCACTGACATTTTTCATTTTTTTAAAGTGAACTCAAGTAAAGCTAGTAAAACTCAACAATTGCTAACATACCACCATAACTGCAGGTTTAATAATGTCCCATAAACTTTAAGAATTTGAAATTCATTGCTGTGGAGCAGCTTATGCATTCGGTTTGCAACACACCCATTTTCACACTCAAAGACATCAGAAAAGCAGATGAAAGTTTATTTTTCTTTTGATAAAGAAGTTAAGCAGATTTTGGCAGCTTGCCATCAATTTGACCCCATCCCCCAACTTCCCCCTTGCCCAAACACTATAAATTAATCTTACACTGGTTGAGGAAAAAAAAAAAAAAAACACCCTGAAAAACTTCCAACATTCAAGTCCTTTGGCTGAACCTCTCAGGGGCATATCCCATGGTGACAATCTTTAGTCTTGATTATCTCAGCTGACCTCTTCCCCAAAACTATGCCTATAGCGCAAACTTCTCCCTTAAACTCCAATTCCATTTTGTCTTGGTCTTGATATTACCATCAACCACAATTTCTTGTTCAGACTCTCCAGAAATACCAACTATGACTCTCTTGTTCCGGACTAGCTGCTGGTCTCCACACAAGCACCTTTGCAGAGTAACGTCACTCAGCTGAAGTCAGTCCAGGTTTCCAGTAGGAAACCTAAGAGCAGCGTACAGGCCCTACAAAGTTAGTCCCATAAATTAGCAATTAAATCCCGGAATTATGCAGGGAGGAAGTTTTAGTTGATTTTGACTGCAAGGCAAATTAGATGAACATTTTTATAACTTGTCTGCATAGCAATGAATCACAAACAGTGAACAAATAATAGAAGGGGACTCCCACTTTACACACACACAAGTGCAATGCACACAGGTTATCCTAGGCCAGATTTTAACTTAATCCTAAGAATACTGACATCCCAATCTTCCTTCTGAAAGTTTAACCATTTTTTTCTGATAATGATTCTGCAATAATTTCCTACAATGCTAAATCCCCAGCTTCCTCACTTATAAGAGCGACCACCTGAAAAGATTTTTCAGGACAGACTGAAAATAGACTTACTAGAAACTCTGAAACTTTCATCCGAATTTTGTGAAACAAAAAACTGGTTGTTACATCATTCTATGAAAAAATATTTATATTGGCTCTGGCTTTAAGGTTACATTTCTCAGTTCATGCAAGTGGCAGGAAACATGCAGAATCTAATCAAGAGATAGTCCACAAGGCTTGTTAAATAAAGACTTGTTATGAAAACAAAAAGATGCAACTCAGGAAATGAGCTTGGTCATCTCACAACTCTCTGTTGTTCCACGGCTAAACATTAGATTATCATTATAAACAACACACAGGGAAAAAACTGCATTCAGGATTTACCCTAAAAGTAAATTTGAAGAGCACCTAAGTGACTTATGAGCCTCAGTTTTATTTTCAAATCTGACTTAAAAGACTAATTCAGATCTTAATGAAAACCTTAATGAAAATCTTAATGAAAAGGGAATGTAGGAAACCAGAGCTGGCAGTTTTGAAGCATTTATGTAAAATCTAAAATACAGTTTTATGCACGAGCCAGAAAAACCTGCAAGAAAGTATATTTACAAAATGCGAACTCATATACAAGAATAATCTTTTCACATGGAAGAGCCCTTCTTTGAGGAGGAAACTATTTTTCAATGCAGAAGGTCAGTGTTACTAGAAAATAAATAACATGAAAGAGGCGGAAGAGGACAGGGGAAATTGCTCTGCAGAAGAAAAACAAAGAACAGTCACAAACTTCTCATGAACTCCTGAACTACCAAGTTAACCAAGGTAATCTATTGCAATCCTCCATATTTCTGGTCCAGCCCTTCTTTCACTTCTTTGGCCTCATTGCTGTAACTTTCGTACATTTGTAAGGGTGAACTGTGTATTAGCACAGTGAATATGATCTCTGAGTTTCCAGTGGGGTTCTCAAATTGGTACACATCAGCCTCAGACCAAGCATTTCTTCGGATTATACAAGTGCAACAGCAGTGTCTTGTATTAAGATTGTTGCCTCTGCTTTTATTTGACAGCATGATTGCATTCACATTTGGGGGAAAGCCTGTACAAAGGGATGACTTTTGAGCTTGGCTCCCGTATGCGCTCTTAGCTCCTAACATGGTAAAATTAATAGCTATTTTTATTTCATCTGGCAGGGAGTTTTGCAGTCAATGTAGGATTGCATCTCCTGTGACCACAGGGTTTCTCAGATTTCCCAACAGTTTAATTGCTCTATGCTACGTGAGGTTGCATTTTCAGAGAGAGAAGGAGCTATCTTATACAGCCAGAGCTCTGCAAACCAGCTAGCATTCTTGAAATGCAGTCTTTGTTCAGTGACTAGTTGGAAAAGAAAATTAGTAAAGTTTCATTGGATAAAGAACCAAATAAAGAGCTTATGCTTAAAAATTACTATCAGTCTGACAAAATTAAACTAATGAAGCAAAGGAAGTTTAAAGCAAAACCTTACATTTTCAGAGAAAACTTGACTATGATGGAATGATTTGTTCAAGTATCTTCAGTATCGTCATTGCTGACATTAAAATTCCATAACCCCTTGATTTCTAGAAGAGGAAAAAGGGGAAAGGGGAAAAAGAAAAAGACAACCAAGTGAGTTGGTTGTCTGGACAATCAATGAAACCTGGACAATCAATGAAAACAAATACTTGGTTTGTTTTTACTTTCCTCTCTTCCTGAATGAATTAATGAAACTGTTGAACTTTGGCCTCTTCTTCAGGCTAGAGCAGCAAGGAGACTAGCTGACTTAATATCCCCCACAGCCCACAGCAATGCTGATGGAAGATTTTAATGTGAGAACACTGTGTGCTCATTTGGCATTGCATTCCCCAGAGGGAATATGGTAGACACTGTGTAGATTAAATTTAGCTAGAATTGGACGTTAAGAAACACATACTTGATAGTGTGCCTTGATAGTAAAGATCAAGAGAGGTCACTCTATACTTGGTTTCCTTCGTAGGTTTATAATGCCTTTGCCTTTCTCATTCCTTTTTTTCTTTTTATGGCATAATTGTTGCATAGCAGACAACCATTTTGTCTTTCTTAGCAATGCTAGGTAGACAATATGGGAAGCTTGTGTCAGGAAAATAATCAGAATACTCTGAAGCACTCTTGAAGTCCTTTCAGCATGCCTCATAGTTGATTTCAAGTATCTGATGAAAAGTCAGGCCCTGAGACACAATTTTTCTTTGGCTTCAAAATCAGACGAAGAAAAATTCCTGCCATAGGAAAATCAAAACTTCAAGTCTGAAATGAGAGTTTTCTTGGATTTTCTTTTTGTACATGAAATGCCACTATTCAGAGGTATCCTCAGCGTTGTACCAGCTAATAACAACACAAGGATAGTGATCTGCAGCCGCTGCTTTGCAGACAATAAAAAGGCTCGCTTTTAAAGTGCGGTGCCAACAAGTTTCAGGTCATTTCCCAACTGGCTTTTCCTGTCTGGTATGCCTTTCAGAGTTTTGCCTCTGTTGACACTGCAGGTTAAATGAAACAAAAAATCCAAACAGAAGCCACAAAACTCAGTAACTCAGCCTTTTTGATCTACCTAAGTGTTTTTAAGCCTGCTCATCACCATGGGATCCAAGTGCCCTTTTTCACATTTCAGTGTTTCCAAAAGGGTCAAGCCACATTAAGACCATAATGCTTGTGTAGTTGTTGCAAGAAAAGATTGCTTTAGAGAAGAAACAAGTCCTCTTCTCCAGAAATAAACCTGAACAGGACAAATTAAAGGTGGAATAGGACAGAAAGGAAAGGGCTGTTTTTCCTTGGCAAAAAGATCAGTAGAGTTGGCAGCATATGGAAGCAGAGTTGTAAAGAGTTGGAAGAAAACTCTTTCCTCTAACCTTCAAGAGCAAAGAGGTCGCAGTTCTTTTAAAGGGCTTCCCTTGGGATAATGTCAATATGGACTGTCCCATACTTCACGGATTGAATAACCATCTGAAAGTACAATAATTTGAGGTAAACTGAGATTAGTTTCTTGCATTGACATCTGCTTGGAAAATAACATGGAAAATCTAGTGCAAAGGTCATTTGGCTTGCTATGTTAATGATAATGCTGCCAACATCCAGTACCAAAACAATGAGTAATTTGTAAAGATTTGGCATATTACATCCTGCTTAATAAATTCCAAGGTTTGAACATGACAGCATATTGTAATGTAGTAACATAATATTGTAAATTTGCAGAGCCAGATTCAACCCATAAGCAGACCCAACATTGACTTCAATATACATGCTTACTGCAAGCTGAATGAATAATCTGAACATATACTTGTCTGAATACATCCTAACCCCACTATATAGGCAATGAAAAGAAATTGTGCTGATTCTTTCTAGTTATTTTACGCAGTCATGTAATAAATGTATTTTTTTCATACATATTTGCATCTATATTTTGGCAATGAGAAAAGTATACATTTAAATGCAAGGCAAGATAATTGGTCTTTGAAGACCTGGCAGGCATGCTTTAGTTAGTGTTAGGTTAGCAGAAACACAGTCAAGGCATTCATTCAAAAAAGGCACCATAACTTTGGGATGAAGGGAAAGTAGTCAAAAGAAAGATAAGACCTGCCTGAGTAACCCAATATAGCCAAATAATAATGGAGAGTACAAACTGGTCAAGGAGACAATGGAGAGAGAGACAGGATAACCAAGCATCAACTATGGCACAGGGGAGAGGCAAGTTAGTACCGATTTCTTGATTCCCTCTAGCAAATTGCTAGACTGATGACCCACTAGAGCACCTAAAAAACATCTCTCTGTCCATCTTACACTGTTACTCGGGGAGTCAAAATAAACACCCAGGATAAAAATCCTGATTCTGGGAGTCCCATTGGCAAAATTTTATCATATATTTTCCCAGAAAAAAGGGAAGTTTTCCATTATCAGAGATTAGTCATGGCATTTCCGCTGGGACAGCCTAACCACCACTGTTGTCTTCTCCCTCCTACAGAACACCTGATGAGACTGGTCCAGAGCAAGGACTCACCTGGAAGGACTGCAGACTGGGCATAATACTGGACAATCCCAAGATATAAACGGAGAGGCACAAAAGAAATGGACATAGACTAACAATTCTTGTTCTTGCTCCAAAAATGGGTTAATTTGCTGTGTGAAGAGTGAAAGTTTCCTCTAATAACAGAGTTCCTCTGTCAGTAGCAAATGTGGGACAAGTGACCCTATGCTATTTTGCTATCCAAGACCCAAGCATGCCTCTTTGGCCACATAGAGAGAGCTGGTGGAAGCAGAGGGGGAAGCTGGGCAGTGTGGAGAGATGGCTCGCTAATCCTGTCAGGAGAAAAAGTGTTTCATGTCACTCAACAGCATCTCCACAGGGCAGTTACAGGAGAAGCGCTGACAGCCTCTGAAAGGAATCACATCCAGTCGTCCTCCAGCAGGAAGAGGTTGGCTTTGACACGAAGCTTATAGGGTGGGTGAGATGAAAGTGGGGGGAAGGGACCTCTGGGCTCCATGTAGGATTTCGCCTTCCTCTGCCCCATGAGGAGACGGAAGAGGAATGCATTAGCAGTCCCAACTGCTTTCAGCTAGCCTGTCCTTTCTGACCCCTTCACCAAGCAGTTCTGTATCTCTCTCATTCCCCATCTTTCAAAATTTAAACTTGCTAACCCTGCTGCCAAAAATAAATACAGAAATAACATCAGGGTTGAAAGCAATTTCAACATAAGGAAGAGCTGCAGGGACAGACCGGGGATTCCTGCCACAGGACACGGAGTACATACCATACCACAGCACACGCTGATAAATACATTTTGCAGCCAACTTTACAGACTTGTCCTGCTTTTCTTTAGAAAATATTTAGTCAGGCTCTTTCAATCACTGGTGTGCTTGAATGATTTTCAGCAGTACAAGCAGTAAGTAAGTGTAGACAAAAAGGTGAAAAATCTATAGAAGGGATGAAGTCACACAAGACATCAACAGGGTTAAATAAGAATGCACTTAAATCATATAATAAATGTCTGTATTGGTGCAGAATTACCATCTCCAATGTAGAAATCAGAAAGCACACAAAAGGAATGTAATTTACGTTCTACCTAAGAGCAACAACTCCTTACCGAGTGCATGGGATTCACCATCCCCACACCACGCCAGAGCACTCCGAGGGACAGGGTATTCAGCTGTGACCAAGGACCTAAAACCTCCTCCCAGAAGATACTTCTAGAGTCGTGTTTTTAACACACAGAGGTGTCTAGGGTTACAGATGGGCATCTGGACTTTTACACAAGGTATTCTTAACTGTCTAGGAGGTTTATACAGCATTTTTACTGCAGCACACCGCCTAGTTTCTGCCATTCCCTCTGTGGGAGCAGCCACACATCCCTCTGAGACCCTTGTCCTTCTCTTCTAGGCCCTCAGCACCCCTTTAAAGAGGCAATAATTCTTGCCTCAAAAAGCAAGTGAAATTTTTTTTTTTCTGATACTGAATGACAACACAGAGAGCAGCCGCTTGCCACTGGTGGAGAATAAAATTCAGCAAAAAATGCTCCTTTGCTTCAATTGTACTTCAACATCACGTTTTCCCCCCTTTGGTGGATTAAATCTGAAAGGCTTTACAGGAGACATGTCTGTTACAGTAATGTAAACAGTAAATAATAATAGGAAAGAGAAAGACAGACTGATTTATTGAAGGCTATTCACTTCTATAAAGTAAATAACTGAACTTTCAATTTAAGTGGACATTTTTACTGCCAAATAAATCTCCTTGCACAGATATGAGAGGAGCAGAGACTTCATGTAGTACACAGAAAAGGAAAAGTTAGAGAAATTCAGATAACGCAAGTGAGCGCACAGGGCCAGACTCTTGATGGATGCTGCTGTTTTACACCAACCTAGGATTGTTTATATATTCATCTGCCATTGAACGATAATATTATGCACTAAGATATAGCAGAAATAAACAAATTGCTTTTGAGTAAACGAAAAAATAGCCACATGCCTATTCAGCAGCCTTCACATCATGAAAAGTCCGAAGAAGTTGGCATTTGCTTTGCCCAAATAAGGACTACCAAGGTTTTTCAAGTAAGCCCCTAAAGCTAGGCACTGCATCTATTTTTATGCTTCTAAATGTCCTGCTCTGAAAAACATTTGAGTACCCAGCAGTTCCCCCGGACCACAAAGCAAAGTGGCATTTTTCAGCACTGGACCACTGATCTTCCTTTGCAGATTCTGATGGAGATGGGTCTGTGGACTGACATGCACGTCCACAACCAGAGTTCAGGTATGTTCAGAACTGGCCACTACTTGCCTTGTTGTAGAAGTTGTCCCAAAGCACCAGAGGCCAAATTATCGTTACCGTGCAGAGAGCACCACTGTAAATGAGAATGGACTGGTAGATCTGACGGACCACCGCAAGAACAATATTTGCACCTGGCTTATTACCTGAATCAGGCGCTATATTTGGACCCATCCAGTTTCTAGTGAAGAAGACAGTGACCTGAGTTTATCACTTCTGAGAAACGTTCAGGGCAAAGCCTGGGGTCTTCTCCTCAATATTCTTTGCTGATTTCTGTTCCGTGGTTTCTATACAGTGCAGTGGTAGTAATACCATTTCCTCAGTCTACGTGGATTCTTTCAACAACCTAGAGAAAGGGAATTTAATATCTACCCTCCTGAATTTTCACCAGCTCCACTCTCTCTAACTGTCCTTTTCCAATGAACCAAATCTTATTTCTTTTTGTTCTCATTTCCCACAAAGTACAGTTGACACTCCCTGAAGTAACATAACAGATATTGGTACACCTAAAACATGGGAACTCAGGAGTGATTTGGAAAGTTTTATGTATGTGAAATAATTGAATTCACACACCAGTGACTTTTATCTCAAAGGATGGCCACACAAAATGCTGGGCGTGATTCCTAAGTGGTGAGATACTACTGCACTTATTAGATTTCCATCTGATCTGATAGACAGTCCTAACAATTTTATGGAATGTGATATATCCCTCAGGCATAGAGTGAACTTTGACCGGTCGCAATTTTAAAGCTCCAAAACTTGAATTTGCGGAACAGATTTGCAAATTAAAAACTTTTTTGGATGAACAAAAGAAGAGAATAAGACAACTATGGGAGAGAGAGTTAGGGAGAGGAAAGAAATACATCCTGCAGTTTTTTATATTTGTTTTACTCATGTACTTAATTTTATTTTCAGTTAGTTTAAACACCTACCTCTGAGGTGTCTTCTGTTTGTTTCCTTAAAAATTAGTAGTCCTTACTTCAGCAGTGAAGAGCTAGTTAAGGTTATTCATTATGCAGGTACAAATACAATGGATCTTTCAAAACATATAGTAGCCTTTTTTATTCTTGACTGATATATTTCAAGAGCTCTCCCTGTTTTGTGACCACATACAACAAATCCACATTTCTGTAGCCAAATCAAGCGGATTGTGAACTTTTCTCTAGACTTGGAGCAGGCTTTGAAGTCAGAGAGTCAGAGTGACGAAATTAAAATGCAATAGGACAGTAGTTCACCGAGTTCATGTACCAGCAAAAATCTGTTTTAAGATTTGAAACTGAAGTTAAAAGCCCAATAAAGATACAAATTCCTGCTAATCTGAAACTTTCTCTTTCTCACCTTGTCATAAAAGCCCTTTGTGCCTGTAACCACAGCGCCTTATCTATCCTCCAGACTCTGCCAAAAGGAAGCTGACACCTCATCAGAAGATATCTGGGGAGAATGGTACAGCTTGAATCCTGCCTCTATCTTCAGAATGATATTTTAGTCTTCAAGGGATGGCTTTCCACAGGCAGATAGATCAGCAGAAAATGTAACCGAACAGCTCATAAACAACATGTCCTCCTCATAACCATAACCAGTTTTCTGTTTCATGTTCTTACTTTTAAGAATTCAGCTGTGATGCTATCTTTGTCTAGTACCTGTGAATTTCATTTCCCTAGCTGCTACTCTGGAATTAGAACTGATTTAATAATTATTGTAAATGAAAATAGGTTTTCCCTTCACTGACAATATTACTCTGCTTTTGCTGTGGTAGTTGCATAACTTTACAGTATTAAATGTTAGCTATCCCACTTAGCAGAAGCTAAGCACTGTAGTTTTTCTAGGAGATCGGAGTAGGCAAAGTCGGTCACTGCTGAGTGCAAGAGAGTTAAGCCTACTTAGCTACCATGTGGTAGAAATCTGTAATGCCTGTAGGACCTTGTAGGGTAAGACTTAGCAGGCACCAGTTGTGCTGCAGTAAAAAAAAAATACCCTTTTGCAGTAAAAACATACACATAGCCATTTCTTTCCTGCTTTCTTATTCTCAAGCTGTATTTTGTCTTTCCACATGTTTACATAGCATTTCTGCAAAAGAAATCTTGGACTTTTAATATTTTTGTTTGGTCATTGGCTTTGACTACTTGTTATATCAAAGTGCACCTTTTCATTGATGCCCCTTTACTACAGGTTTTGATCCAAGATAAACAGTTCAG
>NW_008825306.1:826397-832884 GCF_000699105.1 Pygoscelis adeliae
TCAGCAGGAGCATAGGTAGCAATGAATGTAGAATAATGGAAAATGAATTATAGATAATAATAATCTTTATTCAAGAACATTCTTTTATTGTGCATGGCACAGTCATTAAAAATAACGTTCTCCTAAAGACTCAGGAAAAGCGAGACTCGGAGTTAGCAAACCATTTAGCGTGTGCTTACCTTTAAGCCTGTAGAAAGTCTTACAAACGTTAACTGGAGTAGTCATGTGCCTGGAGTTAAGCATGCTTAGAAATACTTCACTGGACTCAGAGCCAAAACCTGTTTGCATTATGGTTTGGGAACAGCAAAGGACAGAGAACAAAAGGAACAGTTATTCAGAATTTGGACAAATAGCTGTAAATACATTTTTTAGTGTTATTAAGCCAATATTGGCTCTGCTCAGAACGCACTGACTGAACACACAGTCCTAATAAGCACAGCTGAAAAACATAGACCATGGACGTTTATTGATTTAGACAAGATCACTCCTCACAGGAGAGCAAGCCTCTAGTTTTACAGACCTTTTAATTCCCTGTACACCATTCCTTTCCCTTTTACAAATCTCCTGCTGTGAAACTCTAATGCACTCTTGAGACACTAGAAATCATGGAACTAACTCTTTAAATTGTCCATCAGCCAAAAGAGGAAGCAACTCCCAAGACCAAGGAATTTAGTTGTTGTTATCCATGCTATGCTTTTGTCTAAGGCATAAAGCAACAGAGTCACCACATACCCCCGGAAACTGAAATGCCATTGCAATAGAGATAATAGCTGCATATCACTGTTTCTTTTGGTGTTATTCTTTAGCCACCTCCCACTCCCTCAAAAAGGTACCTAATATCTGGTGTGTCTACTGGCCAAAAACGTCATTTCTTATTTTAAGCAAATCCAACATTCCATGCAAATGGAAGTAATTTCTGCAGTACAAAAAGTCCTTTCAGAAAATGCTGAACTGATTAGTATTATGGAAAAGTGGAACTAATTACGATAGTGATATAACAAAAAAACAAAGCTAGAAATTAAAGCCATCCAATTCTTACAAAAAATGATGGCGTATTTCCCACATACGCAGTCTTTATGCACACTCATTAAAAGGTATAAGCATACATCCCCTATCTAACCCATAAACACATGCACCTCTGCAAATCCTTAAGGACCAGGAGTGTATCAAAAGCCTGTGCAAAATGTTCACGCCTAGGCTTGATTGCTCTTCGGGAACTCACCAAAAGGGCTAGTTTACTCCCTAAAAATGAGGTTCGCTAGCACAAGCCTTATCTATCAGTCAAGCCCCATGCGAGCCCGAGGCAGAGACCTTTCACTGGCCCTTCACTCCATGGTAAATTTCACCTTTGGAAAATAGAGGCCATGGGCTCGTCTGAACAACACGTGCCCCTTTTTTTGAGGGAAGACTGTCAAGGCCGCAGGGCCAACTCATTAACCTTCCCCCCCAGCAGTCCCATCTGGATGGTCTTATCTGTAGGAATTCGGTCATTCATTTATTTTTTCAACCACTATTCGTGACAGAGTTTCTTAAAAAGCAGACTCATGACTTATTATTAGCACATGGGCAGGTCAGCGCACAGGTTTATTTGCTGTTAACCAACATCCTAACATGCTGTGTTTAAAACTTCCAAAGGGACTGTGAGTAGGTTGTAAAAGTAGGAGGCTGAATTCCTGAAGGTAAGAGCTTATGATGGGACCACTGTCAAAGCAAGTCATATTTTGCTCTGATAACTCACAAAAATCGCTATGCAAAGACATGTAGTTCATACACATGTGAATTCCTGACAATTCCCTTTTTAAAGGTGCTTTGATGACCGGCCTGTAATACTGCAGCCATGCCACTTAGGGAACGCTTGGAAAATAAGCACGCCTTAAACTTTGAAAATGTACAATCCATCAAGAAAAGTTAAAAGAAAGGGAGAAGCTAGGGTCAGGAGAGAGAGGGGGAAGGGAAAGAAAGGAAGAGAAAAAGAGAACATTGCCACTAAAGCATATGCAGCGCAATTCCTGCAGGCTATTAAGAAGAAGTATTCCCATCACTCTTGTCAGAGGCAAGCCCCAAGCACAGGGATGCGACCTGTAGGACATTGGCGGGAATGCTTGGGAGGGAAGATCCCATTTTCTACCTGGGATGTCTATCAGATCCTAGGTTATTCAGAGCTTCACCAGTGGAAATACTCGCCAAAGTACCTGTGTCCCTTAGTGTTGACATACACTGTGTGCACACAGCTGGACGTCACACCCCAGGAAATCTTTCCTAGTGAAAGAAAAAAAATTCAGAATCACCTCCAGGAAAGATTATCCACTTGCTTGTCTTCATCTTGTGCAGAGCACTGAAAAGTCTGGAAAGAGATAAATGTCTGTTATACAGTGATTTTCACATTTCATCCAGACAATTGACTTAAATTTCAAGCATGAGGCCAGAATTGATCATTTATCAAGTTAATCTTCATGATGTATTTAGTGTCTAACCATAATACCTTCAATTGCTTTCACAGTCTGCAGAGCACTGGGCAGGGGGAGAGCACCTGTTAAGAATCAAGAACTGAAAAAGAGCTATGCAGAAGATTGAAGTTATAAATATTAGCCCTGATCCTGCAAATGCTTGGCATCCACTGAACACCAGTGTGAATGAAGCTACAAGTGGCCGCCTTAGTGGTCTGATGATTGTCCATCTGTTTTAAGCAAGGACCACCTCCTTAGTTCACCGAGAGGCATGCAAAAGGATTAAATGCTCAGCATGGTCCACTCTTTCTATCCTAACGAATCAAAGGAGCAAATGAAGGTAACTTGATTACAGCATTAACTTAAATTGTTAGGATATCCAGCAGCTTCCTTTCACCGCTAGTGCCTTGATGTTTAATCATCACTTAAGAAACTTTTTGTTTTGATTGTCATTTTTTGTAATGCTCCTGCCAAAAGCAAGTATTAAAAAAAAAAATTAAATCACAGATCAGACATCTTCTCCACCCTCACGTACAAGATAGCTTTTTAAATCATGAGCTCTTCCAGCCAGTTAAGAGTCAGAATCTTATTTTCTTTTTTGAATGAATGAAAGCAAGCATAATTTCTCAAGTAATACTCTGACTTCAGGAGCACTAGATGAAACTGTGAAAGCTCTGGTCAAAACCAAAGATTTATTAAGTAAACATCTTTCAAGCCAAATTAGTCATTTCCCAGTCAAAGATCTGCATCTTAAACTTCAAAACTAAACATTTTAAACACTTTTTCTTTTTGCTAAACTGAAGTACAAATAATAGAGAAAACACTCAAAACTCTGTGTGGGGTTTAGAATACAAATCTTGCTGACTTTCAATAAAATTTATGCTCCTAAATCTCTTGAGCGTATTTTCAAAGTTTTGTCTGCTTTGTAAACAAACACTGTCCAATTTTAACATTCACTTTGCCTTTCCAGCTATCTTTTCTATGTATTTAATCTAATTTCATTTTCAGTGAATCTTTTATCTAGATCAGTTTAACTGTCAACAAAGTAGGGAAACTGCTAATTCTTAAAAGCAAAGGGTTCTGTCTCTGCCATCTTAAGTCTAGAAAAGTGGACCTACAGGCCAGCTTCTTGGCTGCCTGTAATCATCACACATCAATAGCTGTCACTAGAAAGGTGCTGAATTACAATACTACATGCTGGGGGGAAAACAGAAAAAGACCCCTTAGATCTCTAATTAAGTCACCTTCTTCCCTCCCTCTAACTTTACCCATTCATTTGATGACCGCTTCCAAAATCAGTGGGAGGAGGGGTATGGACGAGGTTTGTTGGGTTATTTTCCAACCCCCATTGTCAAGAGAGGTGATTTTTCATTCTGATTTTGTACAACACCTTGACACAACAGAATCCTGGTTAAAGACAGCGGTTTTCAGCATTCCTGTAATCCAGTAATTCAATTAACAGACTTGAAGGCCATTGAAGTTATTCTTTGGTATCACTGTGCAAAGAGTTGGGGTGCTGTAGCTCTACGGTCACAGATCCAGAATAATACAATTATTTCCATTCCAGACTTCAAAGATCGGTGTTTATATACTGAACAATTGTAATGGAGTGTTTTAATTACCCAAATGAATGAGATGCTCACATTCAAAATCATTGCTGCATGGATTGTCTAAACTGTACTTAGACATGACATTTTGCTTTCAGCTCAGTAAGCCCAAATACAGATCACTAACACGTGTGAAAGTCAGAAACTACAAAGGGACCAAACCTGTAAATTTGCATCTGTACATTTTTTAACTCTCTGGGGTTGGTTCTGGATTACCTCTGATTAAAAAAAAAAAAAAGGGCGGGGGGAATGATGATGTCAGAGTGAAAAATTCACACATCTGGGTAGCAGGGAAACAATGCTATTTTGTCCATTTATACTGAAGAATGGGTTTTATTTCAAAATGAGAAAAACATATAGGATCTGTATTAATTATTAGTAATTTGAAAAATAGCAAGAAGTATAAGCTAGGTTATGCAAGGCAGATGAAAGCTACTTTGGCCTGACTTTTGCTTTCTTTTCCAAACTGCGGCTTCACTAAGTGGCAAGCAGCGGAGGTCAGAGGCCAAACGAAAAGGATAAGCGTCAATGGGAGGCCCTGTGGTGTGACACAAGTGCATAGTGGTATATTGTCCACAGCCCATGAAGAACTTGTCAACAGCTCAGTGAGAATCCCTCAAAGGAGCGTCTACGGTTTCATTGCATCCTCCTCCCTGGAGGCGGTGGCAGATACCCAGGGAAGGAACAGCTATATAAGCAAGATGGCTCTCTGGGAGCTCTGCTGCCTTCTAGTATTTGTTTTTATTTATCAGCATAAAGATTATCAGTAGAAAAAGCTTCCAAATAACTGGAAAGTTCTACACAAGCAAGAACTGCTAGAAACAGGTTAGACTAAGAATTAATTCCACCTTAGAAAGCTAGCTGTGAAAAAAACATACAAATAATAATTGCTGAATTGGCTCACACTACATTAAGCCCCTGCAAAATCTTCTTGTGACATCCCAATGTCCGGTCTTTTGTTCTCCTGTGAAACCTGAACTTACCTAAGCAGCAGACCAGGCTTTGAGGAACCAGAATTTCCTGCAAGTGAAATAACCAAGACATAGTGTACTTTTCATGAAAAATTAATTATCAAGTAATCCTCTGAAATGCAACTTCTTGCAACAGGCAAGCTCTCATTTAATTTGTTCTCAGCACTGAAGTTATCAAGGACAGCATAAAAAGCATCTACCGTTAAATTAAATCGGTCAGATTTTTCAATCCTGGTATAGAGCTAATGGAGTTGAACAGAAGAGAATTTGTCTCACAGTGTTGTGGTTTAACCTCAGCCGGCAACTGAGCACCACACAGCTGCTCGCTCACTCCCCGCCCCCCGGTGGGATGGGGGAGAGAATCAGAAGTGTAAAAGCGAGGAAACTCATGGGTTGAGATAAAAACAGTTTAATAATTCAAATAAAATAATAATAACAATAATAATAATAATAATAAAAGAATATACAAAGCAAGTGATGCACAATGCAGTTGCTCACCACCCGCCGACCGATGCCCAGCCAGTCCCCGAGCAGCGGGCCCCCCCGGCCAGCTTTCCCCCAGCTTATGTACTGAGCATGACGTCACATGGTATGGAATGTCCCTTTGGCCAGTTGGGGTCTGCTGTCCTGGCTTCTTGTGCACCTCCAGCCTTCTCAGTCGGTAGAGCATGGGAAGCTGGAAAGTCCTTGCCTAGTGTAAGCACCACTTAGCAACAGCTAAAACATGGGTGTGTTATCATCATTATTCTCATACTAAATCCAAAACACAGCACTGTACCAGCTACTAGGAAGAAAATTAACTCTATCCCAGCCGAAACCAGGACACAAAATTAAGAAGAATTCTTGAATTTCTAGAATAACCAGTTAAAAAGCATACAATTTGCACACACATTGCCTTTGTTCTGGTTTTATACAGCTCCTAGAACAACTGAGTAAGAACCCAGGAAAGGGCTTTCAGGCCTAACATCATATAACTAATAAATCATCATCCCTATTCTATTTTTAAAACAAACCAGGACATAAGCTGAAGAATCTTGAATTGTGTCTGTAACAACACAGACAACGAAGAGGTTCATCAGGAAAAGAGATCAGAAGAAATTAAACAGCATCTGTTTGCCGGACGACACACATCACAAAAGTGTTTGTGCATGGACATGCAGCCACGTTTATTCATACAGAAACAATAGGACTAATCAGAGAGTTAAAGGAAGGGGGGGGGGGGGGGGGGGGAAAAAAAAAACATTTCTCTCTCCGGATTTTAAAAGCCGCAGCCTGTGTTTCTGCAGAATGCATAAAGAACTGGTCTGGGGTTGCAAAGCACATTTTAATGAATCTCCTCTGGCTCTTAATGAATTCAAGCGTTCTGTATTTTCTACCTTACTTTCAAACTTTCCCTTAATCATAGAATCATTAAGGTTGGAAAAGACCTCTAAGACCATCGAGTCCAACCGTCAACCCAACA
>NW_008825306.1:834322-834594 GCF_000699105.1 Pygoscelis adeliae
CTGAGCCACGTGTTGATCAGGTGTGTTTTCCTGTTCCTTCCAGTATCCTTCCCTGCCACTGTAGGGATTGAGGAAAACACTACCTGTGCTCCCGATCCTTCAACCAGTCACCCCAGTGCCCTGAAGTCCCTTTTGATCACTGCAGGAATTCTCTCTGGAACCTCATCACTGCCAGCCTGTATAACCGACAGCGGGTAGTAGTCCGAAGGCCGTACCAGACCAGGGAGCTTCCTAGTAATGTCTCTGACCCGGGCCCCAGGGAGGCAGCAGAC
>NW_008825306.1:834910-837327 GCF_000699105.1 Pygoscelis adeliae
CTACCTGGTGGCAAGAAGGCAGGGGATCCTCTGCTTCTCATGGAGCCTCCATCTGCTGCCTTTGCCTCAGGGATGGTAGGGTGTGGCTCCACCAATGTATCTCCCTCTCACATCATTTCAAACACAATAAAATATGCAAGTAATGAAGATGGATCCCAGTATACTGGCCACCTATCTTCAATGCAGTGGAGGAATTTTTGCCATCTGAGAGGCTGAGTCAAGTGGCTGTATAATTTTTAACAGTTTGTAGAGGCCTATGGGCATTTTGTCAACTTCTCTATCACCTGTATTATTCCAGATCAGCTGTGTTGAAATAAATGGGGTTATGGCAGCATGAACGAAACACAGAGATGAACCAGAACCTTGCACTTTAAATACGATGCCATTTGTGGGTTGTAATGTTACATGTTTACGTCCACTGCTCCCAAGGCCGGAAGAGCTCAGACTGTCTCGCTGAGCAAAGCAAAATCTACAGCACCAAGTTTTTGGAGAAATGACTGGCAGGGAACCAAACCATAACTCACAGATATTAGAAGATGGGTTGAGCTGCTCTGAATAAAATACTGCCAAAGTTATAATAAAATAAATACATTATGATTGTTAATAACAACAGTAATGTACAGTTGTTCAATCCCCTGAGGAATCTTAAAAACAGGGGCAAGTATCAGACTGCCAGCCAAGCCTGACAGCATCCCACATCCTCAACAGAAGTGCATGGACACTCGAAGCAGCATTTTCAACTGCCAACTTGAAACCAAGTGTGTCCAACTTGAATCAAGTCTTGCTATTCACCAATATTGGCACCTGCAGCTCCTGTCAATTCTAGCAGAAACTGTGACTCCTTCAGATCTATGAAAATTAGGATTTCAGACCCAGCCCACAAGCTTTCTTTGGAGCACAGCTCCTCTGCTCCAAGCAAGCTATTTGCACGCTCGTGTCAGAGCTGAGCAGACAATGTCAAACAGGAGTCCTGGCTCCTGGACTGACAGGCCACAATTTCACAGTCTTTGGAGCCTGCTATAACTAGGTTTACAAGTTACTGCTACAAGCACTCAAAAAAACCCCGAAACAATTTGGCACTTTCTTCCCCATAGTTATAATGCAATCCCAGTCTTTATATTTAGCTTACCTAAAAACAACCTGACTTGAGAGTAGCTGCCTGCTGAGAGCTGCTGCCCTCAGAGAAGAGGAGCAACATGGCGAGCAGGCTTACGGGGAAGCACAGGCTAGCACCCAGCCATGCTGCTGCTGCTACAGGAAAGCAACTTCATTAGGGTGCATGTGGAGTGTGTTGTGCTCTCTGCACAAAGCCACGCTTTGATCAGCTGCCTTTAGAAACCTGGAGGAAGCCCCTTTTAAACACAGTATTTGAACCTTTGGCAATAGGAGGCTTTTTGCCTTTTTGTCTGAAAGTTTCCCAGTAGGATCCAAAGGCCTGGGAAATCACAACTATACTCATCCTCGGAGGCCATATTTACTGGGTTTTGTCTTGCGAGCCCATTCCCTGTTAACATCAACAGGAGATGGACATGGAAGCTGAAGACCTTAAGGGATCACTCCACTTCCAAACCCTTAATGCTTGAACCCCTAATAAGAAGGGCATCTAAATTAACTGGACGCAGCTTTCAAATCCACCTTCAAAACTGACTTTGGCCCACCTTCTCCCCTATTGAAAGCCAAAAGTGGCTTCAGCTTGTGCAAGCAGAATCGGGCTGTTTGTTTACCCCCACAAAGATAGCAGAGGTGTCACCTCTCCTGTAACGAAACCTTCTTACACAGGACATGATACAGTTGGATTTTGGCCTTGTCTCAGCTTCAAGTAAGAAGTCAAGTTTGTTTTTCTATTTTCCTGTAGGGGATTAATCTTTCAGAGGAGAGCATTTATTTTTAAAGAGCCAAACTTTTCTCCCTCCATCGTGGTGGCACTCCATTGTCAATCTGCACCTCCGTGTTGCTCCAATGTTTGAGGAGCTCTTCATCCTATAGCACACCGGCATCGGCCCTAACCATGAGCAAGTCTGCTTCACATGTGGCACACGTGGGGCGATTCCCCGTGGTCACACTTTGCATGGCTGCGTGACACACCAGCACGCTATCATTTATTACTGGTTGTGGTTCTGAACACAGCTGAAACCACTCCCTAGGATATTCAGAGTGTTAATGGAAGGAAGGAGGAGGAAACCAGAAACATTTTTCTGCAAATCCCACAAAGTATTCCACAGCATTTTCATAAATGGTAGAAATCGTCATTCGCAAACCTCAGCAACTGTTAAGGGATCACAACACGGAAACAATAAACTCTTCAGATTTCTTGTGGAAAATAGATGAGAACAGTCTTTTGAACAGAAGGATAATTATCTGGCCTCTGAACATAGAAGGTTGGCTGACTTGAGAGAAAACCCAATCGACTTACAAGA
>NW_008825306.1:837370-840266 GCF_000699105.1 Pygoscelis adeliae
TCCAGCAAAAAGCCAATCTTGCATTACTAAAGGCGACTTGACTTCATTGGATGATGGGCACTGTAAGGAGATGCAGAAGGGAGAGTGAGTAAGCAGAAAGAGAACAAAATTTACATGAGTTTTATTCGCAGACCTGCCAATCCCTGGACAATCATAGTGTGGGAAACCAGAATAATGCACTGAGCTCTAAAGATTAAAACCATGTTGAAAGGACTAGATGTCACTGTAAAATTAAAAGATAAACAACATCTTTCCCTTCAATGGCACCAGTACCACGTGACTCTTAATAAATTATGTGAAAACAGATTTACAGGCTCATGCCCTAAACTTATTCTTCCTTTGATAAGAAAACATGCAAACATAATGGTCTGGAGAAGAAAATTAAATCCCCAGGACTGGATCATATTCAGAATAAAAACAAAGAGGTTCTTCAAAACCTAATCTCTCAGAAGTCTCAGTACAACATGATACTCTCTCAAGGTGCAGATTTCTCTACCTTGCTGCTTAAGTATGCTTTACTATGCAGAGCATAACAATAAAGAGTATTTTTTTTAATTCAGTTAAAAGGTAACAAATTATCTTAAATGACAAAAGAAGAGAAACAAAACCCTAGAGCATGAAATTAGAAGTGATAGGAATCAGATTCTCAGACAAATACAGAAATGTCACTCTGATTATTGGCAATTAGATATATTTATTTTATGAAAATCTAGCATAGTGTTTTCTTTATCAGCTACTATGTCAGGCATTTCTGAATAAACATATTCAGATATCCAAAGCAACCCCTCCAATGAAAGGAAGTGAACTTTATCATTACACTGACCTGTAAACGAAGCCAACTGCCAAGGGTGTTTCAGGGAGCATCACCCTAATGAAACCAGAGCTGGCAGTCACCTTCCTGCGGATTTCTCAAAATCCAGAATAAGATGAACTGTCCCCCAGGATTTACAGACCCTCCTACCCAAAGCCTCCCCACTCACACCCTTCCACTCTGTTTTCAGCTGGACAAACCATTTCTCCTCCCCATAAAATTTGCCTGCAGAAAGGACCCCTTAGTTTATACCACCACCATAAAATGGGAAACACGCCATTGCAAGAGGCCACCTGGAGAGTCTGAGATCTGGTCCAGTTACAGTTGCCACCGTGGAAATACAGAAACTCTGGCTCCTGTGGATAAATGACTATACAGGAACTCCAGTGGCAAGAAACTCGCTGACTTGCGTCTAGCCAGATTGCGACTTTAGGGCTGGTAGTGAAGACAGACATGGGAGAGAGCTGTAGATGTCATACGTTCAAATAAACCAAAGGAGTTTCAAGTTCATATCCCTCTGCGGAGGGTTAACCTCCATGGCGCAGGGAGAGAGCACGAGAGTTACTATCGCACATGAGGAGGAGATCTCTAGGCATTACATGGTGATGAGCTCGCTCTCAATGCATTGTCAGAAATCCAGACCCAACATGTTGGGGCAGCAAGGAACCCCCATTTCTTCTGTAACTTTGGCTCGTAATTTGCAGCTCCTGTATTGGCAGGGCCAAGGACAGAACCAAGAGCTCTGACTCCCAATCTCCAGCTCCACCAAGATGCCATTTCTTTCTCCTTTTATCTTCCTGAAAACAAATCTGAGAAGAAAACACCACCACAACCGCTGTTCCCTAACCACAATTAGGGAAAAGATGCAGCCCAGCATCTTTCAAATGCTCTCTTCCATGTGGTGTAACTTGACAAATGATGAAGACAGTAGGCAGTCAGTCCCACCTTTGCATGGACCACAGTCACGCCTTGCACCCTCGCGCTGACGGGAGTTTCTGCACACAGCTAGCATAGGAGCAGGGGAGTCAGTTTGCTCAAGTCAGAGCCTGGCACAGCCCGTGGCAGAAGAGGATGCCATAGCAGTGAGGTGCGGACTCTTTCGATTGATAGCTCCTTCCCTGCTGTGGACCCTACCCCTTGAAAATCCCTGCATAACCACAACTCTAGACAACTCAAAGAGGAAGGGGAGGACTAATGCACTGCATATTTACTATACCTTTTCTGTCATCTTTGGTGCTGAAATTTTGCCCAGCCCTCTACCTCTTGCCTGTCAGCTATCATGTGTCACCATTAAGGACCGGTCTTATGAAGTGCTGAGATTATTAAATGTCTTTCGACTTGGTTCTTCGGGCGTTCATTGAGTAAAGGGGCTGACCTGGAAGCATCTTGAATCAAGATCCACAGAGTAAACCCACGGTTTATTGCCTTTCCCACAGTTTTTCTTTCGATCATCCAACATTATGCCCAAAAGGCCACAACAGGAGCTTAAAAAAAAAAAAATTAAATACCTGGTTCCCAGACTAGCTTCTTCCTACCAACTCCTCTGTGGAGCAATCCCAACTTCTGAATCAGTGAGGAAGACTACATAGGCACATCTTGCATTCTAGAGGCGTCAGGTCAAGCACATGATTGATCTTACTCCAGCTGGTCACTTTAGGCGGGTTACAAAAGTGCAAACAAAATTTACTTTAGCAAGTAACAAACTATGGTGTTTATAGATTACAAACATACATCTTTAACACACTCACATTTTCTTCTGTTGGACCTGTGCAGAACTTAAGGATATGTAAAATACCTCCAGGCTGATATCCCAATAGCCCACGCAGCTTCTGTTTTTTCCACATATAGATTGTTCTTCAGGAGATAGTCACTAAATATTGAGTGTTCATAGTACTAAAAACTGGGTAATTTGGTAAATGCATGAATCTAGATATTGCTAAATTCTTTATTGTGTTCTGCTATTTATATATGTATGGGGCTACAGGGAGGAAACTTAGATTTTTTTATTTTTTTTAAATGAAAGATCATTCTCTCACATCAAGTCTCTTATAGGTACATGTACCAAAACCTTCTCTGGGACCCACT
>NW_008825306.1:840276-846865 GCF_000699105.1 Pygoscelis adeliae
GCTCTTCAACTCACCTTCAAAAGTTAAAACTGTTTTTTTACGTTTTCTTATTTAACTAGTATATTTATTGGTAATAAACCCACATTGTTCTAAGGAATTTCTCAAATACTCAAACATGACTGAAAAAAAGACTAATATCTCCTTATTGTTCCAAAAATAAAAGTGCATACACATGATGCAAAAAATATATTAAGTAATCCCGTGTAATCTGGATAATTATTTTAAATGCATACTCTAAACCCCTGAATGTGTCAGCCTACAAGTCCACTTCCTATGTTTTTCTATCTGCAAGATCTGCAAGTAATTTAGTCTTGTTTTCACAGAGCGCAAAGACATTCCATTTGTTTACACTAGAGACAAATTTTACTCAATTGATGCAATTCCATTGATTAAATAATGGCTTTCTTCCTCATTTTAGGCAATTTTGGCCTTATATCATGACATAAAAGAGTAAGTGATTGTCATTTGTGTTCATATTATGTGACGGGCAGATTATCAGGTATGAGCCTTACTGCCTAATGACAGGACCTTTTCAAGGACTGATTTAAGTCTGAATGCTCATAACCTGTTCTGAAAACTAGGCAGATGATTAAATGAGTCAACAAAGGGTCAACTGTAGGCCAACTACAGGTGATTTAACTGGAGGGACCTCTAGTAGGTCAAGTGAAATAAAGCAGATATAATTTGTCCAATTTATGCATTAAAAACGCTGGTGAAGACCAGCTTCTGTTTATCTGCCATCTTTGCGATAACCCTTCTTTAGCAAGATTATTGGACATTCAGGGCCTCTTTAAAGTTTTTTTAAAAGGGAAAAGGCATACAAAAGTCTGCATATTCCTTATCAGCATGGAGTTTTGTCTTAGAATAAAACGCAGAATTAGCTGTTGCATTTGGAAGATAAGAAAATAAAATCCTTAGCAATCCTAGTAAATAGAGCACCGTTGAAGTACTTTCACAACAAGAGAGGCGTTTGCCCTAATGTGCTTGCATAGTGCTAATCCCAAAAGCGTTACTGTAGCCACCCACAGGCTCTTCAAAACCTTAACATATAAGGTCTTAAACTTGTGCGAGGTACTGGCCGCCACACACAAGCCCAAGGACGGCTCCGCTCCTCAGGTCAACTCCTCAGGTCAACATGGGACGTCGGTGGAGAGGCAGCAGAAGCCTTAGCACAGGAGCGGCGCCGAGAGGGCTGCAAGCACAGCGATGATGCCCACCTGTACATCATCTCTTCAACCACCTACCAGAAAAGGCTTTCTGAATCTTGTTTCAGTGAAGTACCAGTGACATCTAGTGGACAGGTCTTCTACAGTGATGCATCTAATGGGGCAAACCCGGGTAACTTTCCAATGTCTTTGAGAGAGGCTACAGAGCAAGGCTCACACAGAGAATGGCGGAGTTAAAAGGAAACTTTTTAGGTCTTCTAGTCCATCTCCCTGCTCTAACGCAGAACCAACTATACCTGCGTCGTTCCTAAGAAACACTCGCACAAACAGATCTTAAAAACCTTCTGTGATAGAGCCACCGCCGCACCAGCCATGCTTCCTCCGGACCACTCCAGCAACAAGTTAGGCAGTGAATTACTTGCTGCACTATCACACCTTTTCTTTCCCCCTCTTGTCCTACTCGCGACAGGCATGGAGAACAGTGAGTGCTTATAACTTACCTAGTTACCCGGCTGAGCAATTGTAGCATTATATATAAATGGTCCAGACAGGTTGGTTACCTGCCTAGCAAGTCACTTTGCAACACGTGCAACCTCAGCTTCTCACAAATGCATGGTTTCTCCAAAACCGGGTGAAATTTCACAGATGCAGCAAAAAAGCACATCCCTGGCAACAGGACAGTGCCCCAGCCACACTGCAACACCTTATTCCAAAGGGAAAAGCACAAACCCCCATTTCTCCCTCTCATTTGCAGCAGTAGTTTCAAAAACAGCCTACTCAAAGCGTTCTTCTCACACTGAAGCTTTTAGCTCCAAAAGCTAAGGTTTAGCAGACGTGTACAACAGTAGCAGGGATTTTATAAGGGACAGCACTAGGCAGTTGTAGCTCTAAGTATGACTTACCTGCATTTGCCTGTATATAATGTATCAGCAGCTAATCCTTTCCTAAATAACACTGCTCAAATGATATTTCATTTCTTAAACCATGGTACGGATTTGTCAGGTTTCAGCAGTAATTCCAAATACTAAAACCATCTAGAAGCTATAAAAACAACAGTAATTTATTTTCTGAATAAGATTCTACATAAGCACTTTATAGACACTCCTGAAACTTGCTTGAATAACACAAAGATTTTTTTTTTTTTTTTCCTAAGCCAGTATCCAGACCTTGGCAGTTTAGGCTGCTGTGTGTGCTTCACACCACACAGCAACATCTGCTAGCAGTTAATTTGGAAAATGGGAGACTGTCACCACAAAATGTAGACCTTTTAAAATAAACACAAGAAAAACATTACCAAGCAAAAATAAAACTGCATAATAAATATAAGTGGGTGGTAGCTACACACTGGTATAGAGGATTTTATAATAGATCAAACAAATCACCATACTGAAACTGCCAACCACAGTGCCGCTTTCAAGAGACTGCTGTTGTCAGGCTGAGACCTGGACCTCTCTCTCATCCCCCCTTGCCATTTCTTCCCCCGTAAAAAAAAAAGTCCTAATAATCTATTTACTTTCATGGGATGGTAATATTAAAAGTATAAACCTCAAAGCCCAAATTTCCGAAGTACTCTGTCAGCAAGAAAAGCTCAGACTTTCTTCGTTATGAGCTCTAGCTATAGAGGAGCAGAGAAGTACGCTCCCTCCCAACATTAGATGAAATATGGCTTAAAAGCGAAGTTAGAACTCAGTTACTGGGCCTCGGTGGAAGTGTTGTTCTCGGATGGACAAAACTGTTTGCATTAAATAATGGGGTCTGGAAAAAAAGCAAAGTTTTTTCTTATGTCTTTATATTCCTCAGTATGAACAAAAAAAGAATAATTCTGCAATTTAAAAAAAAAAAAAACCAAAACATATAGCGAATAGATAATTTTAAAACATAGGGCAAAAATTCCGGTGGTCCAGGTGATATCAACTGGCAGAGGTTATTTTGTGAGCCTTGCCAAATGGGCCTTAGTAGATGTTATTGTCAGAATCATATTGAAAGAAATATCCCGCTCTCATATGCCATTAAACCTCAGTCAGAAATCACAAGCCCTCCTCTGTTTGCATTTAACTGGGAAGCCCACTGGCAAAATGAACTTTTCAGCTACCACTATCATTGTGAGGATGGGATCTCCTGTACTGATTTTTCTCACAATTTGGTGCTCTTAGGGAGTCTCTCCCAAGTTTTCAGAAAGACTGTGTCATCTTTAGTCTGAGAGCGTATTGCCTCACACAAGTCAGGCTTGTGCTTGGCTCTAACAGTTCAGACCTGTTGACTGATCGCATGGGATCGCATGAACCTCAGTTCATACTGAGGAATATGTTTAGGGAGAAGGGTCTTGTGCAAAGCTCCCCCGGAATCACACTAAAAAGAGTATACATTAAAGAAAAAAAAGTCAGAGCATTAAGGCTCAACTCGAGCACTCAGAGTGTTTTGGTGCACAAAATGACCTGGATTTGGCCAGGAGGTTTGGTAAAGTTCCCGCTGAAGACAGTGGGGAAAAAAAACTTGTATTACCATCAGTGGGGCAGAATAAAATCCCTGATGAACATTGACACTGCTAGGGGAGATTTTCAAAAAACCCAGAGAGGTGAACTGCCTATTTACCATTCACAGGTTTTCTTCCTCATTCTGCCTTTTTGCCAGGAAGACTGGAAGTGAATGCAGGGACAGCCGTTTTCATGGCTCCAGCACATGAATGCTGCTCTCAGCAATCCAAGTTTACTCTTGCCGATGGGCAATGCTTTCAGGTGGCTCTAGGCAGCTCGGCCCCACAGATGGTCACCAATTCTGGGAGTCTCACCTTGGGGCGACAGTCCGAACCAGATTTGTCTAGAGTGCTAATCTCTCACAAAACCAGCTGAAATTATTGGAGACGCTCAACATCCCTGTTACAGTCTTAATCCCCTCTACTGCTGGTTTGGGTCATTTCCTCACCTCACAGGGGCAGAGTAAAAATGAATGCATTGATATGAAAGTCTCAGATAACTTCATGATCAGCACTGTAGAGAAGTCCACAAAAAGAGAGAGCTTTATATATAAAGGATACTTTGGAAACATATATGACCCAGAAGAGCTGGCAAAAACCATGGAATAATAAAGTGAGACACTGAATAACTGTTCGTTCATTCAGTGAGTGCTATCCACCCTGTCCCCTGTGCAAGGCTGAGCTGCCCTCAAAGGTGCAAGCTACCTATGAGCAAAGAGGGCCTCTTCTACAGTGGAAACAGGCATTTCAGACAGTCTCGAGGGGAGAGCCCTGCCCAGTGAGTTCTCTGGCCCCTTGGGTCTGTCAGGAGGTACAGGAAATGGTATTCCCTACAGCAAAAAGCTGGCTTTTGTAGGCAATTGAATGTACTGCAACTGATAGTACTCAGGTCAGATGTCAAAGGAGGACTGGTGCCAGAACGGTGATATATGGCTGGCATGAAACGGCTTGGGGCGTCACCATCACCTTCCATCTGAAGATATCAAAGACATAGTCGGACGTGAACAGATAACATCCACTCACACTTGGAGAAACAGGAATTCCAGTGCTTCCAAATATTTCCATTCCCAAGGTAGTCCCAATGAATTAACCCCTGTAAAACTTGTAAGTATGCAAGTATATTTCGTTATCAAGCTAGAAACAGGAAAACAGAAAAATAAGATTCTGACAAGCATTTTCAGGTGTGCTAAGTGACCAATTTTGCTGTTTGGTCTGATGAGGTATACTAATCTAAGGTTTCTCTTCCTTCAGTATGGGTAGATCTAGCAGACACGGCTCCCTCTGCTATGGGGAGCGAAAGCTGCTACTGCCACCCTCCCTGCCTCAAGGCTGTCTCTCTATACCCCAGACTGCCCTTGATTAACCAAGCCTGGGTTAACCACAGGCTAGACCTACACTGTTTCTCTGCTCCCACTCTTCCGTTGCCATGAACGTAGCTACTTGTCCATCTTCATCCTTTTGCTCTCAGGTGAGGCGAGGTCAGAGCACAACGTCCCCTTGGGCCCCACAGCACTGGAAACGTTTACGTGCAGGAATCACTCTCTGCTGTCAAACCAAACTGGACTAGAGCTCGCTTGCCTGAGACTCTTGTGTTTATTTCATAGCGGTGATTTTGAAAGCAGATCTGTTCACGTGGGAACTGTGCTGTGCGTTGGCTGTGACTATATCCATAATCCATAGGAATCACAGGTTGGGAATAGCACATCATCTGACTCTTTTACTGGAGGTTCTCACTACCCTTTTATTACTATGATATAAAGTTAATGACACAGCCAGGCATTTAACTTTAATGATCTAATTGTAATTGTCTAAGGGGCTCAGCTCTTTCTTCTTGGGTGTAGACATCTCCCATCCGTACTGAGGACTGGGAGTCTTCTCACGGTGGTAAAAGTGAATCCCTGGTGGTTTATCTGACTTACAGGCATTTATGGCTCAGACCTCCATATTCCTACATTGCATTGTTTCTCCAGAAACTGCACTATTATACATTTCATAGTTGTAAGTTATCTTTCACATTTCAGTTATTCAAAGCAGCCAGTTCTCCCAAGAAGCATTTAAAGCGCTATACTTACATAGCCTGTTTTGAAACTGGCAGGCGACGATGAAGACACACACAAGTCAGTGTAGCTTTTGCTCACATGCTTGATTTGCTGTTCAGATTCCAGAGCTGGTTTTTACGTCTGTCGCAGGGTGTCTGTCATCACTTCTCTTCAGAAGCCCAGCAGGGTATCCCGAACAATACCAGCCTTGCAACGAGGAAGAAGGTTCCTTTCTTCCCAAGGTCTTAGTGGCAAAATCTCAAACAACAGAGTGAAACATTGTGTGTCAGAGCCCAAACTGGAGAAATAAAAAAAACCCAAACAAAAAACAGCTTTTCCACCCACCCATCTTTGCTGTGAGCCCAAACTCTCTCTGACTTATGGCAAACACCCTGGAAAATATAAGATTTTTCCAAGTCAAAATACCATATGTCCCGACCACAGTTCCCTTCCAGAGAAAATCATAGAAAGTCCTCCTGCGTTCATAGTCTGCTCCAGTGGGAACAAGAAATTCTTGCTTACCCTTTCTCCTAGGATCCTATGGGAAGAACGAACAGAGTGGTTTCAAGGAGGACTACATGGTACTAAGCCCCAGACATCACCAGCACCACTAATTTACAGGCAGATACCTTGGGATCAGTTACATTCCGCTGGTGCCTGACTTTTGTCTGCAAAGACAAAACAAAAACCGAGCTTTTCTTGGTTTCAGAGACTCCCCTCTCAGCTCGGGGCATGCGCCACCGCACTTTTGGTGGCCTGTCCATCAGACTGCTGTTGTCCCAGCTGCTGGCCCCTCTGTTACAGTCATCCCAGGATCCCAAGAGCCAGAGGGCCACGGGCGCCCATCTCCTCCGCACACAGCCGTGGGCACGGGATCGGTTGAGCATCAGCTGAGCCTTTGCAGGAACCAC
>NW_008825306.1:846905-907579 GCF_000699105.1 Pygoscelis adeliae
TCCCACACAAAAAGAAAAAAACACTGCAGTCATGAAGAGGCCTCCGCTGCAGAGCTGACACCACACAGGCCAGAGGACACAGGAGCCACAAGCAGATGGCTCATCAGGCCAGGGTGCAAGCATCGCAGCTGAGGACCGCTGCACGGCTGTGATCCCTTCTCAGAGAGCCACCTCACACCTTCACCGCCTTTGCTGCAGCTCTGGGAGGAAGATAAAGGTAACTCCAAAAAGCTGTTCTCCTTTTCCCAGAAACCTAGCCCAGATGCATGTCCCTTCCAGAAGCTTTTTCAATCAGCTGCCCATGCAGGGTTGCACCATTTCTTAATCATACCCAATATCTGCTGCATTGTGTCTGGGAATTGATAAAACAGATCCCAGGCTTCTGAATTATAATGATTTCTTTGCAGTGATTTGAGGCTGTCTCAGCAAAGCTTTTTTTTTCCAGGGAGATTGAGGAACATCATATTCATCTGTAGGCTCTTAACCCCTTCAGACTAAAGACTACTTTCAAGAGTTTTTTCCAATTACTTTCAACTTCTTTGGTTAGATCTTGCAGGAAAGAATCCACGGAAGATCTTATCTGAACCCTGGCATGCAATGACCTTGTTGCTCCATTTCATCACTGGTTCTAGGGTCACGTTATTAGGGATAATACTGGGAATTATAGGATTATCTTAGGCTTCCGGATACTTTTTACATTGACTAATTTATTCTGTCTTCCCTTTCATGAATGCCTGATGTAATATACGAGACAGAGGGTTTACGAGACTCTCAAGGTATTAAGCTTTCACCTAATCACTATTGTTTGAGGTCTTATGGAAACTCAGCCTGATCTGCAGCTGGATATTACTAGTATCTGACCCCAGACATGTGACGGTACATTAGAAGTGTTAGTAAAGTATCTGGTTAGCAGATTCGTGAAGGGAAAGTTAATGAACTAGTACTATATGTACGCCGCTGTGCGTGTAAGTTATATCTGGCTGCCATGTGTGCCCAGAAGCAGTTCTTTCTCAGAGTATGCTGAAAAGCTCTGTCACCACAAGGCAGGCGCACCCTTGATACTTTTCATAAGGCTCCAGAGGAAATTAATGTTGGTTCTTCCAGGTTATAACTTTTATATGATAAAAAACCCTACACCAGCTGTATCATATGGAAAACAGAAACAGATCAGAACAGAGACAGGTAACATAATCCACATGCAACTGATAATTCAAGTACAGGTCTGATGTTCAGCATTTGACAGAATGATAGATGAGGCCAGGGTTTACCTTAAAACATCCAATATCAGTGGGAGAAATGAAAGCAACACAAAAACGTGCAGCCTGATCATGACTGAAGGTGAGCTGTAAAAAGGGAATAATTGTTATTGAAGGTGACCTTTCAGTCTGTAGTAAAGTCCCCAGTTATTTCAGTGTGCTTTATGCTGGGACGCGTGTGACCAATCTGCAGGTATCAAGAGATTTTCTGTATACCACCAAGCTCTGAACGATTTGGTCCTGAAGATGTAGTGGATATACAATAGCAACACACGCTCTACCCTTGTCAGAGTTGCCAGCCTTATGCACAGGACCGAAAGGCAGTCAGTTAATAAGATGACTGGATGCTTAATAAATGCCTCCATGAGGCACAGAGATGAAAAGCTTGGCGGTCGCTCCCATGGTGTTACATCAATATAAAACTGGAATAATGCAGCGGTGAGTCAAACCGAGGACATACCAATCAACTAACATGAGGGCTCATTTCTTGACACACTGCACATGAGGCTGGTGAGAGCATCAAAGTGAACCCTGCAGACAGCATTTTGGGTGAATCATTCCTTCTACCTTTTAGTTACTCATTTGCAGACGCTTTGTGTGGAATAAGGCAAGACGGACTATACCAACAGAAACAGGCTGTGTTTTATGGGAACGGAGGAGGGGTGCTTACAGTGAAATCCATCTCGTGCCTGAAATTCAGCACCAAATTTTTCAGTAATTATCTGTACCAGTAGCATGTAAATGCACCCCTTAGATCTTAACTCAAATGTTAAAAATATTCAACATTTCCCCTGTATCCTAATTTGCCATTTTCACTATCTCTGGGTTTGTCTCACCAGAAGAATTCTTCTTTTAACCTGGTTTCATATCAAAGCAAGTTCTATCTTCGTTAACACACAATTTATCACAGAGAGAATGAAGATTTACGACATCTCATCTGCCCAAAACAGGAAATATTTTACCAACACAGCTCAGCGTGTCTGCAGCTGCAAAGTCACTGAAGCTCGTTGTCCCATGACGTGAAAAAGATCCCAGTTACAGAGAAGGTCCCATACTTTGCCAAATTTATAAATCTTAGGAGTCTAACTTTTGCATGGCTGAACTACTTTGCCAATACAAAACAACGGCCTTAAACAGGGCTCCGCTGTTTCAAACAAGAAATGAATTGTAGTTCTCAGATACTACAGCAACAAGCATGGTGGATACACCTGGCTTGGTATGTAGAAGTCAGATAACAAAATTTAAATCAATCCCCATTCTTTTGAATTTTGGCTGTTTGCTGTCACCCAGTGCATTACAGCTTGAACCTTCTCCCACACACACGATACAAGTAACCCAGCTCGGCGATAAGGAGTCCGGGGCAGACAGCATTTGCCTTTCACAAGCTATGGAACTGCTGTGCAGGCAGGTCCTTGGTGCCAAAGCAGAAACCAGTTCCTTTTTCTTTCCAATTCCCTTCTCTGCTGAGCAAAGGAAAGGGAAGGGTAGAAACACTCACAAGGAAGATTAACATGTCATTGACTCCGTCTTCCCTTTCTTTTCCTGACTGGCTGTGTGCTCCCATCACAGCCTGTCGGGTGGACGAGAGACCCTGTCCGTGGCAGGAGCTCCAGCATCGTCCAGGGAACCTGCTTGCCACCTGTTTCACCAAAACTGGCATCGTCTGTGGAAATAAGTCCACTGAGTTAAAGGTGAAATAAACTAATTTGAAGTGATCAAGGCTCTCTATATCCACATTTTTTTGAATGGGATATTTAGACTTTTCATGCCTATTATTTTTAAAAACATATTGTACAAAGTAAAAACATAAAAAAGGTCTTCCCCCCCTCAAATCCCAAAGGAGGACCTTTTGAACCTGCTGACAGCCTCAGAAACAGACTCTGGATTCAGAGTGGTGACAAAGCAATTCAGACTCCAGAACTCAAACTAAAAACAATTCATCAGATTTATGCCTGGCCTGATGCATGCTTTCCTAGCTCGTAAATGCTTTACATGTGGCATCTAGGAATAAAGCATTCAACCTCAAAAAGGAAGAGGAAATACATACGAATGAAACCTCGTATGGGAACAGTCAGTGCTGTTCTTCCCTGCTTAGCAATCTGAAAATGCTGCTTCGGCTTTGGCTATGTTTTCTCGACTTCAGCTGCACCATGACCTCAGATGACCCAGGCTGCTATGAATCTGGCCACTGCACATTTGATCCAGAATACTAAACAACCGGTGCCATTTGCAGTCAGCGCTAAATCCAATCTGACCTAGATAGAAAAGCCCTTACATCCCATCGCTAATCCCTTCGGTTCCATCCAAGCAGTGAAGCCTGTAAGCAACCACAGCACACGGACTTTAAGAAAAGCAGGCAAACACGTCAAGTTTCACAGAAATCTAAAAACTCAGACTTCAGGAGATCGACCCAAATAATACCAGTCTCCATATTCTCTAGAAGCATATTTCTCTGTATTGCCCAAACGCTTTCAGGCCGTTCTGTGACGGCAAATAGCTTTTATCTTTCTTCAGTGTCTATCTCTCTAGGACCAGGCTGGAGCAACAATATATCCATTATCTCTTTCTGGTCTTCTAAAAAGGTCACCTTGCATGAATCTTGCAAGAAGTTAAAAAAAAAAAAAAGTTACAATTTTAAAATATTTTGCTTCAACATGCCAGACATTCCATTTCGCTTTTTTCCCCTTAAAATCACAATTCTCAGCCACAGCCACTTCATCAGTATAGAAATAGCTGATTTTCCCACAGCCTCTCCAAGTGTCAGACAACAAACCTGCACCAAGATGGTTCAATTTCGTTGGAGTCAGCACCCACTGAGCAATGCGGTTTAGGTTTCTTTTAAGCATTCAAGAACATTTTTCGTAATAATGCCAGGTGGCCTTGCAATCAAAACTTTCGCATTCAGCCCTTTACCTCCAAATTCACTGCTGATAGTGTATGGATTTGAATACACAATACAGAAGCTGTTTCAGACTTTCTCAAAAAAATAAAACAAATTACCTCTGTAGCAACAAATTTTCCAACTGCATTAACTGTTCTCTGGCTTCCACATATCTCCAAATATTATGTGAAGAAAAGAGAAAGACAGAAAAGAGAGAAAAATTTCTTGACTACCATCACAAAAGAAATTGTTTCTTAATTACAAACAGGACACCCTTAAGCAGAGAACTGAAGCGGAGGGCAATCTATACGACCTTTCCCCATCATTTTGCTTTGAAATATGGGGTAGGCAGAACCAATTGATGTGAACAGGTTTAGTAAGATAAACACCAGTGGCAACTTCTTACGTTTAACACCACTAGGCCTTCTCCAGGACAAAGAATAGGAATGAGAATACTTGTTATGTACTCTTGCAAAATGTACTGCGTATTTAAAAAGAAAATATTTGCTTATCAGTTGTGGCTGTATAATGTCAAACATACGGTAGCTACATGATATTTTAACCTTACCCCCAAGCTACGAGAAAATTGAGTAGATGGTTTTCTAGTGTCTTTAGAGTGACTAAACATGAAAGGTCAGATTTAAGAAGAACAGTAGATAAGCTGCCCAACAAGGCCAGCAGACCTGAGGAAACATGCTCATGTGCAATGGATATCCCAATGTTTGCCTAAAAATGTGTCATAAATGTAACATTTAGTGATGGTTTAAAGTACCCCACGTGAATAAGTAGTGGAATTTACACAGGAAAGAAAATAATATGAGAGACTGATTCAGAGAGCAGAGAGATGGCTGCGTTAACACTCTTAGACCAATTTCAATTAACTTTATGATATACTACCATAGTTACTGGTCTTATGGTCATGCATCACAGTTAATGCAATCATGTTTCCCATAGATGGCCTGCACTGAGACACCCAGCCTCAGAACAATATCCTGTCCATATTTTAGCCACAGCGTATTAGCCCTTTGTGATGACAAAGTGATGAAACGGGAAAAATGTGCCTGGACCTGCCTGGGCTGGACCCAGTGTCCTCTGAAGTCAACTGAAATAAGTTTTCCACAGACTTGGACGTAAAGCTCAAGAAGAAACATAAGCACAATTTGAGGTGCTCGCTATTAGAATTTGTTAAAACTTGTAATAACTGTTGGAGGGGAATTGTAAGTGTCGCAAGTTTGTTTCATGCCAGTACAGAATAGTCCAATGTTTTGGAGAAAGAGGCATAGGGCCCGTTCCTATACATGGGATTTAAAACTCCACTATTCAGTGATGGTGCCCAACACGTCTGGAAGGCAGGATGTCTCAGAAAGAGTAACGAGTCCTACCACAGTCACCCACCATCAACGTATAGGTAGGATGTTGCAGTGAAAGGGCACCGTTCTTCAAGCGGGTGGATATCTCACAGCAGTAGAAATCTCAGCGAAGATGATGTTGTCTAGTTGTGAACGCTAGAAAATTTTTGTCTGTTCCACTGGAGGTTTGGTAGGGTAGAATTCAAAGAGAGTATCTTCCCCTCATCAGATTGTCTTTAGAGCGCTGGATCCCGCGCTGGAACTCACACCGCAGAGAGGCTGAAATATTTCCACTGAAAAAGGTAAATATTTTAAAAAAAAAAATTCTTTGCAAATATATAGATATGTGGGTATAGGCCTGTCGCAAAGTTTCCTTGCGGCTAATTACGTAACTTTTTTTCTAATCCCATAATGTCATTGATAGCTATACCTTTGAATGCTTTGTTCTGAGACCAGCTGAAGCAGTAGTCACTAACTGTTGCAGAGTTTAGAAATTTGCAGTGGCCAAGACAACTAATATTGCAATTCCAAAATTACAGCTTTCATTCAAACAAATCACTCACAGATATCGCTATTTTCTTTCTGTGGTTCATGGGATCAAAAAACACATCCCTCACCCAGCTACAGAAAACACTCCCAAAGCAACACTGTTTGTCAAATAAGCTCAGCAGGACTGCAGCTACAATTTCCAGGTCCCTCTGTAGCTGCTCTTCAGCAGCAACAAACGAAGTCGCACAGGAGCTCGGCAGGACTGCAGAGCTAGCACTGGGCAGTGGAGCAGTCCCTGTCCCCAGCCACGCTCCAAAGCTGTCCTGAGACCGTTCCCGTGTGCCATCTCAGTGGAGCAACATTCACAGGGACACAGGAACGGGATTCATGGGACAGAAACATCACGTGCCTCCTTCCGCCATCGTCCTGAGCCAAAGCCTGTGCTATACTTCCGACAAACAATGGCAAATGGATGTTGGGAAATTGTTAATTTAACGGAGGTGCAAGTGCCAATTTGAATAAACTCTGTTTAATCTGATATTCCCCCATTGTAGACTTGCGATACTGTACTTCGCCTTAATTTTTTATGAAATTTTATTTAACTCAAGTTTTGAGTGTTTCCCCTGACTTCCATAAGTTTAGGGTTTATTGTACACCAGTCAGTTCTCTCACATCCAGTGTACAGTGCCCATAAATTTCAGGTTAATTAACTCACATCTGGTTTTCCACAAGCAGAAATACTAAGTTCTGCAGCCAGCTACTATTACTAGCTAAAGTGCTTTGCGCTCTCACTTGTCTAGGGATGAAACTAGTGCATCTTTGATTTTTAAATCTATATTCTTAAAGTCTGATGCATTGTTAGAAAGCCAAGGGTTATTAATTTCAAAAACAGAAGGTAGAGTTTAATGAATAATGAATAGCAGCTGTTGGAAACAAATCTTTGTAGCCCTGGGACCATCTTTCCCTGTGTTACAATTACACTTTGATTGACCTCAACAATAACTAACAAGCATGCCCAGCTGGATCATAAACCAAGTATATACTATGTCCAGATACGGTGTAAAATTTCACATCAACGAAACACTCACTGTCAGTCTAACTTTGTCCCATCATATGTCAATCAGACTTACAAATAAACTTCTCAGAGCTGGGATATGCGTTTTCCTAGGGAAAAAATGTTCCTTACTGGCAATGAACGTACAGTTTAGAAAAATCATGAGTACATAGGGATGGCTCTACCTCTGAAGCAAAGCCTTTTGCCATGACAGACGCGTGGGGTTTGTTCACTGTGTGAATATGTAAGGGCTTTAAGAAGGAGAGGCAGTTTTCCAGGTTGCCTAAAACAGCTATATCCCCATAGTTGGGAGGCTGAAAGCAGAAAAACATTACGTTTGGGCTGATCGAGCATCTGACATATTTTCTCTATGAAGGAACATGCTGCACTGGGAGCCGGTGCCTTCAGGGGTCTGTGGGTGGGAGGCCCGTGGAGTTCACTGGGGGTTCAGTGCCTCTCTCCTGTGGACAACCACATAGTGCAACACCTAAATTTGGGATCTGTCTAAACAGACGGGGATAAAAATGCAGGGACAAACTGTTTATACACACAAAACCAGAAAAATCTGGCTTGTGCTGTATGGTGGATGGATTACTCGCAGTTTTACATCCTGTCTTATCAGATAGGAACTTTGGTCTGTAGCCAAACAATATTAGGGATGAGCCACTGGTGAATAAATACTCCAGCCTTGGGATTTATATATACTCTCAGCTTTCTAACACCTTATCCTCCCTCTCCTGACAGTTCCAGGTGAAACAAACAGAGAAGCAACAGATCTTTCGCTCATCAAGTCATTGGACTTCTCCTAGGGTTCCCATTTAAAACAGCTATATATTATTATTTGTATTATTTTTTCTATTGCTAAACTCGACAAATTCATTTGTCACCATTTCTTCCTGTTCATGGACTACACTACTACAAACCCCAAAATATTTTTACAGGCACTTTCTTAAAGGGCACAGCACAGCCATGCAAAATTACTTAGATGCCCAAATATCCCCGGGTTAGTTTTCCAGCTTTAATTTCCTCGATGCGCCCTGTGAGGCCACATCATGGCACCTCATACAAACTGCACTGAGCAAGAGTCGGCTCAGCTTGCAAGTTGCGTGTTCTGCACTGCAGAACCGTAACTGCACGCCCTACCTCTCCCCATCAGAAATCAAGGTCAAGCACATCCCATCCTTCTGCTCCGCACCTCGTTTAATGAGCTGAGAATAAAACAGATCGCATGACAAACACCAACACGGATTTTGCCTGCCCTTATGCTATTGCTTGTCTTTGCTTTGTCTTCTCCAGCTGACATTTCTGCTCTATAACTGCACATCACTAATCTCAGTCTTAAAGAGAAGTCCTGTTATCAGGGTTTCCTGATCTCATCCATCTTTACATAGAACTTCTTTATAGATTCTTATCTGATCTCAAAAGTTTTGCTCAGGGGAATAAATCCTAGCACCAGGGAATGAGTTATATACTCCCACTGATTTCAATGGAATCAGAAATGTAATTAATTAAAATGCAGCTGGCAATGCCTCAGTTCCAGCCACATGATTGCACGTATAAACTGTAGCTATGGTATCATTTCAAAAACAATATACTGTTCTTTCTAGCATAAAGAGAAAGGAAAAAAAAAAAAACCACAAAACCCACTCACCAGTAGGTAAAATCACACACCACCACCAGCATAAAGCAAACCCCCCAGTACCTCACACCATCCCCTACCAGGTCATCAGGCAGACAAGCTGAGCTTACAGCACACACTACCTTTTGACAGAGCCCAGCCCAGGTGGATGGATTTGGGAAGCGAATTCCAAAGCCGAGGTGAAGTGTCTCTGGCTGATCCCCGTTACAAGTGCTGCACTGCGGGAAGGGAAGCAGCCTCCTGGGTAACCATTTGGGGCTTTATAGGTTCAAACTAACACCTTGAATTCTGCCCAGGAACTTATTAACAACCAGCAGAGCTGATCTAAAGTGTTCTTGGCATGAAGCTCCACATTGTGCACCAGCTCCAGTTTCCAAGGGTCTCAGCACACAGCCCCGTACGGAGTGCATGGCGATAACATAATACAGCATCAAGGTGTCAAAGGCATGGATAACTGTGACACGGTTTCTCCACCAGACAGAAAAGACCCATTTTTCTTAATAGCAACATAGTGGGGAAAAGACGTGGGTGTTTTGTCAAAGACTTTTCTCAAAGTGTTTTTATGCCCTGGACACCACTAATCTTGGAACCCTTACAAAAGTCCAGTTATGGACCTGCCCTGTGCTTTGAGAGTTTCCTAACCTCACCCTGATGAAATAAATAAAGTTACCTAGGTGTGAAAGCAGCGTGGGGGGTCACATCGGCCCCAAAACTCCTCAGGTGTGAAGATTAGCTAGGATATACCAGAGAAATTTTAGTGGATAAAATGTCTGTCTGTTCTCCACAAAGCTTATTTCTGCCATGCCCCACTGAAGGTTTATGGAGGTCAGTGAATTTCTCCCCATTCTTAATTCAGGACTGAGCTGTACCGAGTAGTATTTTTTGGAAAACCTATTTAAAATCATATATAGTTGAGCTGATTTTCTCCACATTTCTTCTTTTGATACTTACTTTCTGACTGTAATTACATAAACAATTCAAATTACTTTAGGACTGGAGAAGAATCTCAAGTAATACTTCACTTTGCTCTAAGACTTGCCAGACCAAAAGCAGAAATAAACAAATAGTGTAGATTCCTACATACATAAAGGCAATCTGAGTCTCAGATAGTCCAGGTACAAATGTCCAGCTCAAAGCTGGGGACACAAGCTCTGGCACACACACACTGTCTGTGTTACCGATTTATGAGCGATAATATGCTGTAGGGATGCAAATTATTCTGGACTGAACTAGTCAATGAACTAAAGTTACTAGATACGTGAAGCAAAGTATTATTTTAGTTTCTTGTCCGGTCTGGAAAATTTTAAGAATTTCCTCTGTCATTGAACTGATCTATGTAAGTAGGAGGCTACGTGTTGAATTACCAAGAATGCATCAGGGTGTTTCAAGTTAAGTAACTTCTTCAGAAGCGATGAGTCAACAATATAAGGCTCCTGGCCAAAGTAACAAAGCTGGCTAAAAAACTAGACATCAGAAGACCACTTCAGTTAAAAAGCTTTCTAAGAGAAAGGGGTCACAGAAGCTATCTAGGGAGACAGACTGACAGAGTGAGTGAGAGATTACGGAGCAGGAAAGCTTCCTCCTCCATGATATTATGAACAGCAAGCACTAAGGAAAATTCAAGCAGTCTGGTAACTTAAAAAAAAAAAAAGACTTGTTTCTGAAGCAAAAGAATTTTAAAGTAAACATATCTTCAAAAATGTATCTTTACTTTAAAATCCATTTACTCTATACTACTTAGCTAGAAGAGAGCTTCAGTCCATCTTCAAGCCCTCATTTTCTGAATTTTCAATTCAAAGAGAAATTCTAGACTACAGAGAACTGTGAAACAAGCGTACGCAATGCAAATCCTGAAGGATACCAGTTATTGCTATGCAACAGCTCAAGAGAAAGCCTGAGTGATTTCAAACAGTATCCGGTCACATTCACAAGTTCCCAGAGTCTCAACTCAGAGTCTTTGGTGAAACGAGAATGGGAACAGAGACCCTTCTACTAAACAGCATGATTCCGCAATACTTTAGCAATGGTATCATGCTTTGTACCACATAAACATTGCTCCAGGCAGCTAACCTGCAGACAGAAGTTCCTTAAAAAGGTGAATGCTCAGGTTTTACTAAAGCGAGCTCCAACTACCATGAAGATTATGGCTAAACCATTGGAGAACTTAACAGAGCCCACCACCATCCACTCTCAAAATCTCTGCACAGAGGTGACCATTCCTTTAGGGCTTCACTCTAATAGAGACAAATAGTTTTAGATATTATCTGCAGGCCCTGAGAATATAAAAAGGCAAAGTCTTTCGCATGTTGCTTTTCATTACCTGAGCAGAATAGACACAGATATGAGGAAAGAAGAGGTGCCTACATACATCACAATCAAACCTTACAAAACACACACATCATTTATATGGAATACATCTACGAATCTGAACGTCCCTACCTTAAGATTTATCCCATTCCTATCGTGACAGGCAAGTACTTGTTCCTAAGTCTGTTATTACTTTTGTTTTTGTTAAGTAACTAAGATCCCCCACCTTTGTCAACAAATGTTGAGACAATCCAAACATAGAACTTCTGTCCTATACATACTAATGTGTCTTGTATGCTGTACCAATTCTACCAGCGCATACTCTACCTCCATTGTAGGAAGAAAACATACAAGTCTTTGGACTGGATTTGGCAGGACTGAAAATAAACTGTAAAAATATTATGGCAATTAACCAGTCACATAGCACTGGAATCCAGAAGCACTGATCCAGACAAACAGAAAAGTTTCCATTTGGCAAAGAAGAATTCCCTGTATCAAACCCTGCTGAGATGCACCTTACAGATACAGCCACAGTAAAAATGCACAGTACTCATTTTGTAATTACAGCTCCACTTCAGAAGGACCCTGATTTTAATTGTGACTGACAGAAGCCCAAAACAGTGAGGTGTAAGAAATACTTGCCATAAAGTTGAAATCTTTCCTCCACTGACAGCAGCAAACATTTTTACACTAGGTCACCAGTTCAGACTTAGCTGACTGTTTGGGCACCAAACCAAAATAGGTTCTTCTTTTGCTGAGACATTAAATAGCCTATCTTGAAAGTCTCACAAGACAACACACTGAACTCGAGGAGGGGTTTTTCAGTATTCATGCACTCACCTAAAATAAGGTCCATTTACTCCGGTCACTAGAAAAAAAATAGATAAATGCAGGAAACGCTACATCATAATACAGAAATATCTCGAAAGTGTTCTTTGAAGAAAAAAATCCAAAACTCCAACCAACTACCTCCACGTTAAAAGAAAACAGAGGTCAGATGTGAATCTAAAGAATAGCAAGTTAATAAAGTATCCTCCTCCGAGCTTCCAGGAGAAGAAAAACAGAAGGGGGTGTTAAATCTTTGAATAAATCTCCAGTAAAGACAGCCAGAAACGATGCTGCCTTTAGCCACATGAAAGAGAATAGAAGGATTTCTCTTTTTAAATTAGTCTTTATTGTCTGCTTCGTAAATCGTGATCACATGTGGTACCTATTACAATGAAATTTTATTGTTGCTATAGCCCTCTTCCTTGCATTTGGTGCTTTCTGTTTATTTTAAAAAGAAAAATGTCCAGAATTCCTTCAGTTCTGTGACTGAAATCTTATGGCTGTGCACATGGCAGAGGGTCACAGTGACAACCAAGGAGCCTGTGTAAAATATAATATACACATTTTTAAGTTCAGATTCAATGCAGTAGAAAAGAGTCTAGATCGTGTTATCCCATCTCTCCATTTCATCCTCACACAGATATCTTTTTATAGGTAGGATGGGAATTGAAGTCTAACGAGATTTTTCTGTGCCTGTGTAACTTCAGGACTTGCACTCCTTATTCTAAAGCCCACCAGAACCATCCCATTATGCACAATTATTTAAGCCCTTCTGCGACTGACCAAACCCTTTACAAACTTGCCAAACAGGCAAAGCCAATTCGTGGATTGACACAAATTCACCTCCCCACCGAGGCCATGAATCACCATATATATAAAACTAAAGAGAGACACTGATATGACCGCGGATAAACACATTCCTCGCATTTTTTTTTCCAGTTGGAAATTGACCCACGTTTGGTTTGAATTAAAGATTCATCGCACTGAAACAAATAACTAAATGGAAAGATATGAGTCCCTTTGAAGAGCGTGCAAATCAAATTTGGGTGATAATTAGCAGCAGACAATTGAAACCTACCGTTTATTTGCGCAGAACCTGATGTTACTGAAACGCAGCTTGAATTCAGGCACACTGAGAACCGAGTGACTGAGTTTTCAGGAATTAATTTAACAGTTTAATATCTGAGGTAGAAACAAGCATGCTTTTAACAAAATGAGACAGATGTACATGTGCTCAGACCCTTCATTCCAGCTACTGTCCCCTACTGTACAGTTACTGCACTTTCAAGACTTTATATGCCGTATTTTTTTTTCCCCAGAATACTCCTCTCTCGGGAAAGTGATGCATAGGGGTGCCATAATTGTAAAGGAGAACAAGCTGCTCATAGTCGAGTTATAATGAAGCATTACCTCCTATATCGTCTGCCCAACTTAGTCCCTGTTTGTTTAACTTAGTTTGCCAGGGAGCATAAATACATGTGTCATCAGCTGCCTGTTTGGCAAACCAAGCAGTTTTTTCTTGGGATGTGTTTGGCCTCAGCATAAGAGGAAGCACAATTTTGCAGCACAAGTGAAGATGAGAAAAATGGCTCTCCAGCAAAGAGCAGGCTAGAGTAGCAACTCCCACAAGATAGATTTGGCCAGAGCATTGAAGCAAAATTTTGGTGTATTTTTCACTTCACCACGTTTCATAGATTTTTTTTTTTTCCCAGTCAGCCTGAGCCACCAGCAAATAAAAGAAGGCCTGATAAAGATTTTTAAAAGGTTAGAAAGGATAGCATCTTTGTGACAAAGGGAACTAGCAATCAGGATAATGAATTACATGGGAAAAAAATGCTGTTGCAAGACACAGATCTTCCTGTATCAGGAGACTGGTCCCAGTTTGAGCTACTAAAGCCATCACTCCAAAAGAAGGAGGCAGCATTCATTTCACGCTCACTTTCATCTGCTGGAGTTCTGAACTACACCAGTAAAATTTGATTCCTATAGCTTATTATTGCCACGTTTTATATCAATCATCCATGGCGACAGGGATGGAGGGACAGTCATTAGTGGGGCAGAGAAGGTATCACCTCTCCCATGCAGATGACCGGCAGGGGAGCGAGAGCAGCATCCCAGGTCGTGCATGCCGGAGGCTGCTGGGCAGTTTTAAGAAGCACCAAGGGCACCTGCTGAGAGGCATTGCTGGCGTTCCCAGCCCTGGGCACGGATCAGCAAGGAGCCATCCCCCGCCGAGGAGAGCAAGGACCAGACCAACAGGCTGGTCCTCGCTCCAGCCCGACCCTGGCGGGAAGCCATCAGAGCTTCCCATCAGTTTTTGCTCTGAACCTGCTGTTGCTGGAGAATCTGAGGCAGTCCCTCCCCTTCTCACCCAGATAGAAAACAGAGTGAAGCTTTAAGGCAACTGCTGTTCCATCTTGCTAAATGTGACCTACCTCCCATGTTGATATTGCCCAACTTGAGTCCGGTATCAATAATAAAATAGCAAAGCCGACATATTCTTTCAGGTCTGGAGATAAGTTTTGCCTCTTCTGGGACAGATAACTCACATAATTTAGCACAGCTCTGGAGATCAGGTATCTCTGGCCAAGGTTACGTTCTTCAGGATAAATACATGTTTCTTCAAGTAGTTTGGAGGGTGTTCCCATATATTTATCCCTCCACCCAGAGAAAGCATATTACTATTAAATTTCCATATTACTGAAGCAGAATGGTTTCTGTTAAACCTAAGATTCTATTAATTGTAACTACGGTCACCTGAATTTTAAGCTTCTAGAGAGGAACTGGGGCTTGGTCATCTGACTGATTTACCACACTAACAGATTGCCACTAATCAACTGAGTCTTCAGTAACAAAACATTTTTTTAGCTGTCACAGAAGCTAGCAAAGCTTGACTCCTGTAAACCTCTTTCAGTAAAGTTTATGTTAACATTATTTAGTTTGTCACAAGCTACCATATATAAAGGAACAGAGACCAAACCTCACCTGAAGTACAGATCACATATCCAAGCTGTTAGAAATTTCCAAGTCCGGGCTATGAGCTAGATGAGTTACTATCATAGGTATGTCAGTCAGAAGCAAGAAGAAATTATGGCCCTAACTGGCAAAGCTATGCTGGAAGAAGCCCTCATGTATTTTGGCAAAAATAAATATTGTTGTTTATTTCCTTTAAGGAACTGGCACAAATAATACCAGTAAAGGGAAAAAAAAAAAAAGCAAGCATCAGCTAAACCAACCAAACAACCGTCTGCCCTTGCCCCCAGAAAAGAAAAGCTTTGAGACATTATAGAATACACTCCTTTGTACATTTAAGAATAGGTTCATGGACATTTTCCCCGATGGCAACACCGTTTATCAAGTCTGCACCTTCCTCACCTCCCACTTCTTTCTAACCTCACACCGCAGCTTACAGGTGCTTCATTTATGGCAACACGATGCTTGTGGGAACACGGAAACAAGCAGCTCACAGAAAATGTTTGGGCTAAAGGGAAGCAAAACGACCTTTTGTGTAAGCTCGTAACAGCAACCTTAGACAAACTTCTGCCAAGGACGGCATAGACATAGAGGATCACGTATCGAGGATAAAATGGCTCCTCAAGAGCCATTTCCAGCCCTCTTTCCAAGCAATTTACTATTTCAGTCTTCAGTTCTACTCCTGTGTTCACTTACTGTAAATCACCTTAATAACATCCCATTCCAATGGCTTTTTATCTTGATACAATCGAGTTAGCCCTGTGCAACTCGGGAACAACCTTAGCACCACTGCAAATACACTTTAACGCCTTGAAAAATAACTCACATGATCTGCCATAAGATGACCAGCTGAAACAGCAGCAGTGTTGTCGTGCATACATGAGTATTAACAGAGATCTTTTTTTCAGCATAAATTAACAGAATTGAATTTTAAAACTTACCAATATTTTCTATTTTGGGCTGACCTGTTTAAATCACAGGCAAAAATAAAAATCAATCAGATGACAGGGTTTAAGACAAGTAATTTGCAATTTCCTTTCCATAGGTTTTGATTTTTTGGAGCTGCAAAGACTGAAAACAGAGGACTCTGAAACACACAAGCTTGGGGCTAATTGTGCAAGGCAAGTCCTTCCAAATCCCACCACAGCCAACAGAAAACCTGAAACACATTCACAACATCAGAGCCCTTAGCAGAAACCTAGTATAAGCTACAATATTTTAATTACAGGCACTAACTGTTATTTTTCCTACTTGTATTTTATCCACAAAGAACACCACTTTTATAGTGAAATTGACCTCTAGGAGTGAGTACACTGCAGCACACGGAATCTCAGAGAACGGGGTTTATCTGCCAGCCCGGCCACTACCTTGCTGTATGACCACAGGACAGGCATTGCACAGCTGTGCGACTAAGCTTCTCCGATGGAAAAGCAGACGTGATCACGTCGGCATCCTTCATGAAGCCCTTAAAGACCTCCTGGTGAATCATAATATTGAAATCCCGGTTATCGTTTTTAAAAGGAGCAAACCAGCAAGAAACCTTCAAAGCCTGCTCTTGCAGCCTCCCTCCGCGCAGTCCGACAGGCCGGGCGGCGTGGGGGCTGGCGGGTGGGAGAGGAGGGGAGCAGGAGCCCTGCACAGCCGCCCCGCAGCCCCTTCCCCACGCCGGAGCCCGCGCCCCGGCACACGCTGAAGCATAAGCTGCTTCCTCCACCTCGTGGAGAACCATGAAACTGATGTGCAAACTGCAGTCACCAAGAATTGATAAAATACAGAAATTTTAAATCCAGAGAAATATCTTTTCCCCAGCCCAGAAAGCTCCAGAATTTTGGAAATAAGTTTCCTGTTCCACCTGATCTATCGTAAGCGGTTAAAAGCCCTGGTTTTGTTTTATTAGTATAGGACATCATCAAATTTACAGGAGAGTCACAGAAGCAACTTGGAGACCACTGCTGAGAAGCGGTCAGATCTTAAACTACCTTGAAAGTTGTAACTCTTGCAAATTGCTTTCTCACTAAAAAGTGCAGAGAGTCTCCTCAATCAGGGTGGTTTTTTTCATCTCACTGTGCTTTAGGTTTTAAAACCTTGTACCACTAAATTCCATTGCTGTTACACACGGCAGTAATTACTATTCTGTTAGTATTCTAGAACAGTAACATTCTTAATAAAAGTTTTTTGACCTCACTTGATGATTATCTTTGTTTCATTAGCTGTCCTGTTCTCCTGTATTTCAAGTTTACATGGAGGTATCCAATTCACCTTCGCTGCATCAGCCACTATTTTGTCAAGTTCCCTTTTACTTGATTTCTTACATTTTTTAATTTCTTCTCTCTCAACTCCCTCTCTTTTTGCCATAGTTTTTTGGGGGCATAACAAATTAACCCTTTATTCAAATTAATTTTAATAGAATACAATATTACCAGCTTTTCCTGGCTTATTCCTGCTTCCATAGCCTCAGATTTTGTTTGCTCTTTGACTACTCACTACTCTCTCAGATATTTTCATTAAAGTGTCCCTATTGACACCCACCCCAACACAAAGTATGGTACCACACAGCTGAGCTAACCAAATGTATTAATTGGGTGTTAATTGCATAGCAAGCAGCAGTGAAATTAGGTTTTAAAAATCAACACTCCATTAAGGCAGCTGGGAGAAATTCACACTTTGCAGTACTACTGTGTCTGTCTGCTTACAGAATCTACACACGCTATTTCTTTCTGAAAAGTAGGCAAAATGCAGAAAAAAAATGGGTCTGCAGAGCGAATTTTAGCTCTTACCCAGGGGTGTCTACTTGCCCCCAATTCCTTCTTCCTTCTCTTGGGAAAATAATAATTAATAAAAAACACTCCCAAATACTCATTATCTAGAGGTACAAGTGACATAAGCCTAAACCCACTCACCTGGCTGAGGGTAACGGAGGCCAGACCCCTGCACCAGGCTCAGTGCAGCCAGGCATCCAGCAACCAAGGGAGGCTCTAACATCTGCACCGATCCGGCACCACCCGCCCCGGGTTTGCGAGGACCCTGACCCTGGAAGGTCTATTCGTTCCTACATGCACAAGAGGAAACAGGAGCGTGCAGCCTTGAATACAATTTTTTGCAAGAATCTGTACCAAAACTACACGCAACTGTAAACAGCTGTTAGCAATTACCAGGGCTAGCTAACCATTTCACTACCACCTTTATAGGCAGCAGTTCACTGGTTGGATTTACCCCTTTCCCTGCTGTAGCTGTGAAGTGCCTAGCCAGCCGGACGGCACATTGCTCCTTGGCGGGATCCATTACAGCACAAAGGCACTAATAAATAATAAGTTTTTATCACGAAGACTGATTTCAAGGTGCAGAAAAAGCAGAGGCTCAAATGTCTGAACAAGGACCTTCCAAGTTTGCCATCTGTGCTCAGAGAGCAGTTGCCAGCACTGCTTCCACCATGAGCTGAAGGAAGAGATCAAAACTGTTCTCAAGGGGGAAGCTGGCAGCTACTGCAGTAGAGATGATAAGACTAGATAACTGACAGAGACTGTGGATGAGGATGGACATAGAATATTTTTAATGGTGAAAACGGGCAAGACCTGTTAAAATGAGGAGCATTCATTCCACCCAGCGAACACTTTACGACTGCCTGGAGTTACGAGCTATAGCACATAGCAGACTCCCCAACAGAGGACCAGTAGCTGTGGCGTCTGGGAAATGCTCAAGAGCCAGCTCTGCTAAAGATGACACCTACTTCACTGCCAGTTGCTATTTTGGCTTCACAAAGACTGGTACTGGGAGTAACCAGGGGTCTGGGAGATCGGCACTCTCTTCCCAGAGGAGTCAATCGGAGGAGGAGGAAGTTTGACTCTTAGAGGAGGCTGAGGAAGTGGGAATCGATGCGAAGCGTTTTGCTAAGGGACAGACTCTTACCTAGGAAATGGAGATGCTGTTCAGACGGGGCTTTGGCCTCATTAGGCTTGGTGTAACTTTTTCATAGCACGCAGACAAGCCTTTAGATAGACCCGACTACAGTACAAGGTACCTGTGCTGTCCTGCGCGCTGTGACAGGCATCCTTGGAAGAAGAGCAGGAGGTCACGTAATTAAAAAGCTGTCTGACAGCCAAGGATAATTGCAGGTCCAAAAGGTCGGAATGTGGTGCGTGTGTGTAAGCATGTGAATGCACTGTATGACACGTGCACAGGGCAGCGCTAACATGTTCTCAGCACTTAATCTATGAGAGTATAAAACTTAAAAATGTGCTCCTTAAGCAGGATAAATAGTCATACAGGCACCTGTAATGCTGTTTTTTCCAAAATACTAAGCATTTGACTTGTAACAATCTTTTAACGTGTTTTTGACGATATATTCTTTCTAGGTCATGAAGAACTGAAAGCAATGTATTTTTCAATACACCCCATCACCTGTGTGACCCCAAAAAGTTCAATTCAAAACTGCAGTCAGTAAAACCAAGGTTACATTTAGTACTGCACACTTAAGTATCCTTTCTTCATAATTTTTGCTAAATATTATTGGCACAGAATCACAGAATGGTTGAGGTTTGTCCTGGTTTCGGCTGGGATAGAGTTAATTTCCTTCCTAGTAGCTGGTACAGTGCTGTGTTTTGGATTTAGGATGAGAACAAAGTTGATAACGCACCGATGTTTTAGTTGTTGCTAAGTGGTGCTTACACTAGTCAAGGACTTTCCAGCTTCCCATGCCCTGCCGACTGAGAAGGCTGGAGGTGCACAAGAAGCTGGGAGGGGGCACAGCCAGGACAGCTGACCCCAACTGGCCAAAGGGACATTCCATACCATGGGACGTCCATGCTCAGTACATAAACTGGGGGAAGCTGGCCGGGGGGGCTGCTGCTCGGGGACTGGCTGGGCATCGGTCGGCGGGTGGTGAGCAGTTGCATCGTGCATCACTTGCTTTGTATATTCTTCTATTATTATTGTTATTACTATTTTATTTCAATTTTTAAACTGTTTTTATCTAAACCCACAAGTTTTCTCACTTTTACTCTTCCAATTCTCTCCCCCATCCCACCGCAGGGAGGGAGAGTGAGCAAGCGGCTGTGTGGTGCTCAGTTGCCGGCTGAGGTTAAACCACGACAGGTTGGAAGGGACCATTGTAGGTCATCTTGTCCAACACCCCTGCTCAAGCAGGGTCACCTAGAGTCGGTTGCCCAGGACAATGTCCGGATGACACAGCACTGCAAGATTTCTAAGGTAGTGCTCAACATCTGTTTAGTATCACTGCATTAGACGTTTTTTGAATTGCCTTATTTTCTCATTATAGGCCTATATTTTGTAGTTGATGTTTTTAGTGGAGGAAAGGCGTGCAACCACTATTTCAATGCCCTCAGAGACTTCAGGCTGCATCACTACAGAAAGAGGAACAAATACCCTGCCTATAAAGACTAAAAAGAAAATTACTGGAGTAGAAAAAATGTGCACGTGAAGGACCAACTGACCTGATGTTGCATAAGGGAAAATAACATCTGGGGAAAAAAATATACTCAGAATGAGATGTTGTTACATCTGTACAACTTTAAGATTTCCCCTCATTACTCAAAGCCCACCAGAACCATCCCATTATGCACAATTATTTAAGCCCTTCTGCGACTGACCAAACCCTTTACAAACTTGCCAAACAGGCAAAGCCAATTCGTGGATTGACACAAATTCACCTCCCCACCGAGGCCATGAATCACCATATATATAAAACTAAAGAGAGACACTGATATGACCGCGGATAAACACATTCCTCGCATTTTTTTTTCCAGTTGGAAATTGACCCACGTTTGAATTAAAGATTCATCGCACTGAAACAAATAACTAAATGGAAAGATATGAGTCCCTTTGAAGAGCGTGCAAATCAAATTTGGGTGATAATTAGCAGCAGACAATTGAAACCTACCGTTTATTTGCGCAGAACCTGATGCTGCTGAACTACCCCTGGAACTGACACACACAGCTGAGTGTCCTGCTTTCCACCCTCCCTTTTCTTTTTTAAACCTTTTACAGAAGACTTAGTCAACTCATCAATGCCAAAGCTTCTGCAGCCTTGTTAAGTAAAAGAGGGGAAGCAAGAAGCAAGCAAAAATCCTGATTTTTTGGCTGTTCTAAAAAAACAACGGACCTTTAACAATTTATGTCTGCTCCTTTTCCTCTTCCTCTCCACACACACACCAAAAGTGGATTTCAAGTCAAATACTGCCTTTGGATTGCAGTACAGACAAACAGAACTGCATTTGCCTAGAACGTTTTGAGGCTCCTTTAAACCCGGTCTCACCATTCACGGCATGGTTAACTCCAACCTTCGGTCTCGCATTCTTTCTGTGCCTGGACCCTGGTATCAGAGTTGTACCCGTAAAACTGGTATTAGCACCTTCAGGTCTGAAAGAGCATGGCAGATGGGGGAAAACAACAACAATCACATTTCCAGTTTTCACTGTCACCAACAATCTTGCCCTGATATCTAGGTTAGTATTTATTTCTACTAAGCTAGCCAGGTAAGAAAGAAAATACCTTCACCCTGCTTGGGGTAGATGCTAAACACATCTGCATGCAAATAGCAAAGGGGGTCCCTTAGCTAGAGCGTTTACAAATTAAAGACACAAAACTAAATTCCCCCAACAGTTATTCTCTCTCACTTAAGGAAAATGGGAGTACAGGTGAACAGTTATGATTATTTGTGGGATCCCGCTTAATCACAATGGCTCTGAACTAAACCAGGCAGTCTCTGACAGAACACCGCTGCAGAAACAGGTCAACGTGACTTAAGGCTAGAAGTATCTGAGAATGCTTATTTACTCAGGGGCTTCAAATTTCATTGCCAAAGGATAAAACAACAACAACAAAAAAAAAAAAATCAGAGCGGGTGGCACCTCTTTTGGCTTTGACAAATCAAATGTGGTGCAATTCAACTTTAAAAAAAAGCAGGTCTTCAGCTCCTTGGGAATTAAGTTTTAACTCTCAGACTGGTTGTCACAGAACTAAAATTACCCTCCTTAAAAGGCAAAAGTAACATAATGCATTCTTGTAAGTTGAATACTAATTATTACAGGCGTCATAAGGTTGCATACGTTTTCACTAAAAACTCAAAACCTGCTCTTTTCTACCAGTGGGGAAAATTTCACCTCAGAAAACAACAGCATAGTAGCAAACACATTCCACACCTTCCTTACCTCTTGGTAAGGAGTACGTTGCCAATGATGCTCATTCAGCATCATGAAAACACTTCCCCAATTCCACAGTATTTTGGAGTTTACTCAAAATTTTTAGTAATGTTCTTGCTCAATTTAAAACCAGACCTTGCGTATTAGCTATGTTCTTTCACAACCAGCTTTCAAACTGTGTGTTGAGCCCATCCTTGCAACAGTAAGACATACAAATCTACATCCAAGTAGGATATTCACTATGTTGTTAAATTCATTCTTCACCCGGTATCATCCAGGTATTTTCAGAGGTGCAAGGGGCAAAAAAGGCAGTATGCGTAATAATTTTTTAAGATGTTAATTATATGATCTAATACAGAAAAGCATACAACCCCATACAACTTCCTGTGTGTACAATACATCCTGTTTTTAAAATTTAGTCATTCAAATCTCAAAGGTCCCCATAAAATCCATCACACACACACCCCTACCTGCCTTCCTGCTCATCTCCTTCCAAACCCTGGAGCCTCGTCTCCTGCAGCTTCATCTGAATTTCCGTCTCCGTACACAAAGGTTTCCGAGCCCCTGTTCCTGAGCACTCTGTATCCAACCCTTCACAGGCACAGCAGACTGATCTGTTACTGGCCCCTGTTAACAGGGGCCTTCCAAACCCCCTATTCCCCGATTAATTTTACCTTGAAAGCAAGGTGAAATCGAATTGTTCAACCTCAGTAATATTAACCACGTGCATTTTTATTCTGTTTGCCATTTATCAGCCTCAGGTACACCTAGCAATATCAGGCTGTGAAATGAACTACAGCAGGTTTCCAACAGTGTCACTCTCTGCTGCTGCTCGCTTAAAGGATATGCACCACACACACCAACCACAGTACGGCTAAAAAAAAGAGCCTGAAACATCTATTAGATAATTGAAATATAGTTGCAGTGTATTACTGCACTTTGGAATGAGAAGTTCTAACCCGAGATGAAATCAGCTTCAAACTGCATTTTAAAAGTTACTCAAATTCAGTAATAGTGAAGAAATATTCTTGTTTACATCACTTAAAAGTACTCTAGAGAACAGAACAGACATTTACATACGTATTTTGTCAGTGCTGGCCCAGTGGCTGAATGCTGCAGTGTACGAAAAGCATCTAAATACCCGTATTTGTAGTATTAGCGCCTTGACTTCCAACAGTAACCACTGAAGCCAAATCGGGCCAAATTTTCTTCAGCTGAGTTTTTCTGTACGCAAACAAGTACATGCTGCATGCAGCTCTCTCGAAGCCTATTAGCTGCCCGACTTGTCAGCAAATGGACTTCACTCACAAAAATAATGGCATAGTTTGTGATTACAGCTTTGGAAGTTATATGAAAAGTTTAAAAAACCAAGCATCTTTTTCCTAGTGTCTTTTATGTGCCATGTGATAGTTTCAAAAAGCTGTCAGTTTGGAGTATCTCTGAAGTAATTCCCAGAGCTTGAAGTCAATGAGAATCCAACTGCTGAGACACAGCTTAGGAATGAGATGCGTTTTAATGATTTCAACCTTGTACTTCTCCAATTAAACCTCACAATTTCTAATTTCCGAATCTCGTTTCGGCTGCTGAACTTTAGTTTTAATCACAATAATCCAGACAGGATTTTAGCCTCATATAAATGTAAACTATTTTTTGTAATTCCAGCCACTGTACCACTTACCCGACGTTACTACTTGGAGTAATTTCTCACCATGACTTGCACATGGTTTCACATCTCAGTATGAACATTTGGAGTCAAAGTTCACAGGAAAGAGTAAAGCTTTGTATTTTCAGAACTGTGCAGTAATTATTAAAAGTGTATAATGTCTAGATGAAAAAATTAGCAGCCTGCTTATATGGAAACATTTTATTCAATCGCCACCCCAAATAACACCGTTAATTATATAATGCTACCTACCGAAGTGCCGAGATGGTCATCGCTGGAGAATCTGAGAGTCCTTGCATCGCCTTCCACCCAAGGATATTCTATCAACTAGATTTCATGCTTTTTTAATTTTTATTTTTTAAAGAGAAGTATTACCAGCATAATCCTTAATTGAAATAATCTTTCCACTGATTCAACAGACTGTGGATCAGGCCCTACGTGCCAAGGGTCTAGAAAGGAATGTCAGAGGTAGGTCTACGTTACTTCCACCTCAGTGGTGTGCTGAGACAGTGGAATTCTATCAGGACAAGCCTGTTTTGGTAAATTAATTAGAATGAAACATCGCTATCTTCACAAGTTGTAATGGACATGTGACAGTAAGGAACTTGTATAGCCAAGAGTTCAGGGTAATTTTGAAAATCTGGCCTCTGGTATGACTACGCTGTGTAATGAAAAGCTACATAGACCAAAAAGCTAACTGAAACATTAAAAGCTGTCTAGATGTATCAGCATGGACTAACTAACCTGCTTCCCCTTCAAAGCACTGAATTCTGAAATTGCTGTTGTTTCACTAATATAGTTGCAACAATTTACCTCAAATGAGAACACCTAATTTGACTTGGCAGTGTTAGGTTGTTGGACTCGATGATCTTAAGGCTCTTTTCCAACCTAAACGATTCTGTGATTCCAAGGGGAAAAAAAAAAAACAAAAAAAAACCAAAACCCTGGAAGAAATTCCTCGAAAAAATCCTGCAGTGCAAAAGCAGCAATGAAGACTGAGCACTACATTCCAGAAGGCTAATAACCTGCAGAAACAATGGCACCCACCTGAACAAAAGCTAGCTTATGAGGCCAAGCAAAGAGTGTATGACAGAAGAGCCTTAAATTCCGATTTGGCTTCTTCCTCCATTTGTAAAACATTTTTCCCCACAAAAGTGTATAGTATCAAGTCTAGAAAGAAATAAAGCAGGGTTTTATGCTCAGCACACAACATGGGAACTTGAGAGGTTTTTGCTTTTACACCAAAAATATTGCTTCAGCTGGACACTTTGTGTTTTTTTCTCTTTCTTCCCTAGTACAGCAAGGTTGCTCAAGTTCGCTTGGTGTTTACCTATTGCAACTAGTTATTATGGATACATTTTTTTCTACTTCCAGTACAGTGACTAGTTGCAAGACTAGTAGCACAGAAGGACAAATGCCGATCCATAAATTATAAACCAGTAATTCAGTATACCCACCACAACTGCAATCTGAAATCTGTGTACAGTGTATTGTATCCGTGCACCAAAGCTGCTGCTGTTCAGATCTTCACTGGAACTTGCTTCTTTTCTGCAATGACTTTCTTTAACCAAAGTGACAGGTGACCCCCAAGTCATGAAGACAATTTCTTGCATTTCTTGAAGCTGTCTGACAAACATATCATTGTGAAAACTCCAAAGAAGAAGTGTGTACAATTCTAAAGGAAAAATTCAAAGGCTGATAAAGAAAACACTTCCTGAAGAAGAGAGGAATTTCTCTAAGGTTTAAAATTAATTACGTACCTTTCCTTGTGCCAAGCTTTTTCTGGCATTTTTTTTTCTCTGTACGGATCCTCAAAATTAAAGGTGGTCTGACTTGTTAAATAAGCTATGCGTTAATGTGCATGCCCAAATCTTCAGAAATTCTGCCCCAAATATTGGAATAAACATAACAAACCCCACCATAAAAATGCTATTGAAAGGCAATTAAAAAAATACACCATGTTCTTCTAACAAAAAGATTCTCTGAGGTGAAGACAGCTGCACGGTAAACTGTACATCAAAAATTTCCCAATCCAGAAAGTTTGCCTGGTAATTCTACAGGGATATGACAAAGAGGAAAAAAAATTCCAAGATGCTTAGCCATCCTAACCCAGAGATTAAAATAATATATAACCGATTTTATTCATGTTGTTACTGTCTGAATCCATGTGAGAAGCATTCAAAATGCATGTTTATTTTGTCTCACTGACAAAATAGTGAATACTAACCATAAAGATTTCTACCTTTCAACACTGCAAGCCCTACTCCAAGTTGAGAGGCAGCGCACCTCACCAACCCTTCACTTTCATAGCCTCCAAAAACACAGTGTTGACGTTCCAAGCATAAGAGCTTTACTAGATCAGAATCTCAGCATACTTTCTGAAAAATTCCATCACAGTAAGAAAAGGTTCATCACCCCTCTACAAGTAGGAAGAAGCATTACATCACCAGCGATTGTAACATCTTCTCACAGCCAAAAGGAAGGAACGGGAAATACTGCAAATACAGGTTATCTATAACCAAACACAACTGGCACAACTCAGAAACCTGCAGTATGGATGAGGTGGCCATCCAGCTGAGTAACAAAATCCCTCTCTTTTCTTCTATCTCCCCGAGGTATCAGGAAGATGATGCCTCTATCTTGTGAAAACATGCTGGAGAAGGAGAGCGTGTCTCAACAACCTCAACATGGCAAGACTTCTAATGACAACAGAGCAGGACCGTTGGAAATCTTGTTATTTGGAGATCGACATTACTATATGTACTTGTAACGCCACATGAACGAAGTCCTAATAGCGTATGTTCAGAAAGATTCATAAAGAGTATGGAAAGTTGTCCTATTAAGTATTTTATAACAGGGCTGCACTATAAAAAGCACAGGAGTAAGAATATTTTGCAACCATATTACTTAAAACTGAGAACAATCCTCTTTCGGAAATGTAAATATTCAACTTGGTTAAATCAAGACAATCACAGATAGACATTTTTTCCCAAATCTTTGGCTGTATTGCAATGGTTGTTTCAATTTGTAATCTCCAACTAAACATTTCCTATCCATGGATTAACAATATATTTACTGACTTGTGTCTTTTAACAGTATTTATCCAACATAACAAAATAAACTGCAATTTGTTATACTTTTTTTTTACAAAACATTTTATAAATATTTTTACAAAATGTATACAAAGCAATTTCAAGTGAGACATACTTTACAAATGAAGGTATTTAAGCAAATAAAGTCCATACCACACTGACAATAAGTGACACATCCTCTTTAAGTGAAGTCAGTCTGTAAGGCCTCCCTAATCTAACAGATAAATTATACTAAAATCTTCAAAACGAACATAGTTTTCTTAATTGCCAGTTTAAAATTTGTTTCAGTATTAGGCAGTATTAAATAACATTGAAATCACAACGCTGATCCAGCAAAATAATGAAAACATGTTTAAAGTCATGCACATTCACAATACTTTGCTGGACTTGAGCCCATATGATTAATAAAGTCATACTTTTTTTTTTAAGCACAACAAAAATACAATTCTTTCATTTACTGCTTCACCACGTACCAGAATTCCTTTAGAATTGAATTCAAAGGAGTGAACAACAGAACATTAACAATCTAAGATTAGTCTTGCTAGGATTGTTCAATGGGTTCCTCTCGTAAGTAGTTCAGAGAAATGTGTCTGAGCAATTCAACCATGATGACTTTTTGTAATTTGTCATTTTTTATACACCATTGTCCCCCATCCCCAAATGAGATCCAACAGAAGACACATAGCCTGATACTTCAATTATGTATTTGCTGTAGAGAGGCTGGAAACCCCATACCCATTTTGAGGTGGTACAAAAAGCAAGCGGATCAATGAATGTGCAACTTTACTTCTTTTTTTCCCTATAAAAGAAAAATTTAACTGGTTAACATACAGCTGTGTAACTTACTGTTTTCCTTCCTAGATAGCTTAGAACGGTTGAATGTCCAAAATGATAAAATAGGCATCAGGATACACAGCCATGAGCATATTATGAAATCTAAAAAGGCAATAGGTGAAGACTGTATTGTCAGTTTTGCCAATAAGAAAACAACTAACCGCCTGAGAATCTATTCTATGGACACCTAACTAGAAATTTAAAACTGGCAATACTTATTATTACCTTGAACATTTTATACAACACTTGGGAATGTTTGGTTTTTACAAACATGTAGTTTAAAATTGGCACAATTTTTTTAAATGGCAATTAGTAACATACAAAACCAGTATTTCCGTTCACGTTGAAGGGGAAATGAATTTTAAGTAAGTTCATCTCTCTCACATTGCTTTCTAGATTTCTTTTCCTTTAGTGGTCAGACAGTGGACTGTAGCTCAACACTGAGTTGCGCTACGATCTTCTACTGTCACAAGGATCTAATTCTGCTTTCTTCTGCGCTATTCAGATGGACTGAATTACATGACAGCAAAACCTTCTGTTTTCTTTCCTGGCAATCTGACTGACAACCACAGCTTGTCACAATGAGCCTCTCTATTATGAAAATTGTAATCAGCAAGTCTGGAAAATGGCTGGTAATTTTTCTAAGAAATTGTGGAGAAGGCCTGGGGGAGAACACGAGCATACCTTAGAAACCACAACAGCTATATCCTCCTGAGCAGACATATGTACTACATGCACGTGACAAACGTCAGCGCACTTATGTGCACAAAAGCACTCATGACCAAAGTAAACTAGGAAAAAGCAGCATGGGCAGCAAAAAAAAAGATGTCATAGATTAAAATAAATAAATAAAATAATAGGATTCTATCTTAACAACATGACAGCAAGCCAAATACAAACCATGCAATGGTTTCACTTGGCTCTACAATAGGAATTAATAATTACACACTTTTCGATATGTTTAAACAATGGGATTGCTGATCGACTTTGGTCTGTACATATCTTGATAATTATGACTGCTACGGTGGATGATTTAACATTCTCTGACAGCAAAAAGCAAAAAAAAAAAATCAAAAATAAACACTGGCCTTTAAATTTAAACAAAGTAAGGCTAATGTCCTCTTAAAATATAAGCTACAAATATCATAACAGTTTTCAAATAAAAGTGCTTTTGACACTTGGTCTAAAAAAACCAAACAACAAATAAAAAAAAAACCCAACATTTTTACCACTTCAGAAAGACTCAAGGCTGACTACATCCAATTATAAAATGCAAAATCTTTTCCTCAAGAGTTAACATATATATGTATTATATATATAAATTCATGGCTCTATCATGGCCTCATCCTGTACACTTTGCCATTTACTGGCTTCCATTCTACCTTCCTTAGTCAAGCATTTATTACTTCATATCATGCCACTGTGACTAAGATCATATAATATCATCCCACAGACTAAAGTTACCCACTACAAATATATCATCAAGTACTAGTTTCTGCTCAGAAAGCAATAGAAAAGCACTTTAAGTTTAAATTATGAAGCCGTGTAAACACACTGATGTATCCTTCCAACTTAAGAATCCTAGAACACAGATTCATTAACAAAGCAAATAATCACTTCTGAATAGAGGTACAGTGGGTTTTCCAGAAAAACTAAAAATTTGATGATTTGTGGAAGAGAAGGTTAGGGGAGAATTGTTGCTTCCATCACTTTTTAAAAACATTTTCTTAATAAATATATCCTTTCAAATGACTGTGATTGTCAGTATATTACCGTATTACATAGGGCCTAACGACCTGCAACCTTGTTATGTTGCAGTACTGCACAATTATCAAAAGCACTATCATAATAATACTTGAAATAGTAAGGCCCTAACAGACTGCATTCTAACAAGGATTAACTTTACTTGGATATCTCACTGTAACCACAATGAGTATTGCTCTCAAACACAGAACAGAATCTAGTTTAGAAAGGTTAACCTTAAATGCATGTCAGGCTGTACTTGTGGTGTCATTCACATTTGCTTCTGCTAAGAGAAACATAACTTGTCCATGGTACTGTAACTATTAACACTCTAAGATACTATTTACAGCTGCTTCTAAAATAGAGTCAGTTTCTACAACGCCTTCACTGTGGTCTGGAATAAATTTTTCCAGACAGTTTTCCTGTGAAGCAATAGGTGAAAAATTAGGAAATTCTAATTCAACCGAACCGCTACTTGTCGCCTCGTTTTGTGGCTCCCTCCCAGCTTTTTTAAGTTCCAAGATGTTTTTAAATGTAGTTTCTAAACTCTTACTGAGCAGTAAGTCTTGCTGGGGTTCACCAGAGCCTTTCCTGTTATCAGGATGTAAAACCTCATTCTTTGGAGAGCTCCTCAGAGTTTTGTCTTGGAGGGAATTATTACACGTTACCTTTGAGAAAGATTGAACTGTGTTCCTTGATATTTTATTGTGTGTTCCGTGACCGCCTCTTGACACAGTTTTTGACAAGTCTTCAGAACTCGAAGAATTCTCAGTGGACTTGGCAAGATCTTTCCCAGCCATCTTTTCTTCAGAAAGGGCCACATATTGGCCCTCAGAAGAACAATTAGCTTTTTCAAACTTTAAAGCTTTAGCGAGGCTCTCCGATTTTTTAGTAGAAGCTACTCCTTCTTGTGGTGTCAGAACGTTGTTAGGCACTAGAGGAAGTTTACTGTGATTTGTGGACTCTGCTGAGCTGGATTTTGGTCGGTCTCTGGCTTGGGTTTTGGTAGTCTGACTTCGAGAAGGTAATGTTTTGCTAGACTGATGGTCACTTTTGCCGGACTGTGCTTCTTCAGCTGTTTTATCAAATTGTTTGGCAGAACAACAAAAATCGGCCTGATAACCATCTGAAAATTAAGTAACAACGTTTTACTTAAATTACCTATACATCGAAGTAACAGACACTCCAACATAGTTTGTGAGTATTAAAATTCAAATAACATCCACAGCCTACAGATTCACGTTCTTAAGAGATTTACACATGCTTAAGTGTTCTGCTGCGTCCAGTGTAGGAGATTATGACCAAATTAATCAGCATACTATGCATGTATGTGCACTGTAAAACCAGACTAAGGGCACTTCCTACCATTCTAAATATGGTATTTGAAAGACTAATACCTTCTTCAATACATCCTCTGAATATCTTTTAAAGTATGCAGAATACGCAGAACATTTAAACAAATAGTAACTGTTATCTTACACAAATAATGTGTTTCTAGTTGCTACGTTCAACTGTCTGGTTAAAAATGCTGCCATTTAAGTGGCTATGACATTCCAAAAGCATGACTTCATTAAGATGAACAAGAGCATTCATGCTTCATACAGTGGTGTTCTTTCTTACTGCCAGCGAACTCTCAGATTCTTCCCTACTAGAATTGAGAACATGCAGGAGTCATGACTATTGTCAAAAGAAACTCAGAAATATTTCTCTGCCAAACAGGCCAAATATATTTTTTCCCCAAATAACTGCCTTCAACCTTACAGTGTCTCTAGATTGTTGAATTTGGGAGTTACTAAAATTTAAATTCTAACTGCTTATTCAGTATTTCAATTACTGGAATCCCTAGCAATCAGTGCCTCACTGTGGCCACAACTATTTTTAAACACTCCATGCTTATGCTGCTTTTGCAAGATTCAGAAGTTAACCATCACTTACCAGGATCCACTAGTGCAAGACGCTTATCCCGGGTCAGAGATGCCCTTTCTTCCTGGTTAAACATCCTATCAATCATAACCATTTCTGCAGAGGGATTTATCCGCTGCAGGAAAAGGAAAAAAACCAACCATCTCTGTAGTCACTCATACGTTGGTACCAAATCAAAACATTTATAGCTTAGTTACTCTTCAGAGAAAAAGATTGTCTTTCATTAGATTTTGTGGAGAATGTTCACAATTCCACAGCGTCTTCAACGATCTTGACTGTGACCTCAACCACTACTGAAACTCAACCATAAAATATTATTCACATTTTATGGTACCTTTTATTTGTTAAAGATTTTAAAACAAGGAATTACTATTCTAATTGTAAAAACTGTACCTTTTCAGGACTGAGTATGTTTACCACTGTACACCACAATTTTTTACATCATACAGTATCTTAGAGCGAAAAACAGCAAAAATCTTGCAATGGGACCACCCTATCATCTTGCTTCTTCCCTGCACTTGCCTCCCATCCTTCTAACTAGTTAGTGCTGAGTTGCAATTTGCTGACAATGCCTTCAAGCCAGATGGATCCATCCATCACAGAAGAAAGTTCACTGGCTACTAAGTCACAACACAGGCAACTAGTTCCAAACCTGAACATTATGTGAAATAACCTCTTCAAAATGGCTGAATGGGATTTACCATACAACATACCAGATGCTAAAAGAACAGGTTTTAACCTCCATCCCTCCTTTGCACCCGCAATTACTTGCAAGTATTTGATGGTTATCTTTTTTAATGGGACTGCTAGATTCCAAAACCATATTAACACTTATATTACGTATTCCTGTCTCTAAAGCAGAGTGATTTAAATGTCTATTATACTCAAATTCAAAACTTTTCTGGGCTTGAAAATCAGCACATCTGAAGCCACAATGACACTTCCTCATCCTTATAAAATACATTCTTAAAGTAACTTTGTCAGTTTTCTTTTTACCTCACGCCTGGGATTGTGAAAGCACTTAAATCAGAAGCATTTCTGATGAAAATGTGAGGCTCCACCTAGCTACTAAGGAGAAGTAATGATTTCCTAAACTGCAATATGACTTAGCTCCAATTATAGTATGGCTGGAGGCCTCTGAAAGGAGCTTTTCAACATTCTTTCAGGCTCTATCACCACAAAAATACACAGAAATCACCTGTCTGACTACCACAGCCTGTTCAGCGCAAAAGCAAAGCGTAGGCAGAGAGCAGACGTTTGTGTGTATTAAAAGTCTATGGAACTTATATATAGCAGCACCCTTACTTAGGCAGTATGTGAAATACAAACTCAACCCATTTCACTGATTTTAAGATGTGTGCATACACTTAAAAATGCAGGTTGGCCACCGAAACTGCTGGTGCAATAACAAGTACACTGGCTATATATATGTACCTCTAAAACCTGAATATATATATTTGTCACCTTCATAAGGCAATAAATAGTATCCACAAAATGAAATTGTAATGCTCTCACCTTCCTGTAGATGTATTTTTTTTTAACAAACTGAATCACTCCTATAAACATAAAATGTACCTGGGTTATACACCTTACCATTGCATCTTCTATAAGCAAACATCTGTATTTGTTCAGCATAGCCTGTGTCCTCTTCAGAAGCTGTGTAGCTACAGATTCAAATTCACTGTCCACTAGAAAGACAAGAGTATACTTTCAAATACTGTTCTTCAGTAACCAGAAGGTTCAGTAACCTGCACAAATTTAAAAATGTTCCCTTTCTCATTGCTCTAACTTAGACAGAGAATTCTCTCAATAAATACATTGAGTACAAACGTATTGCCCATTTTTAAAAAGGAAATTACCTTTTCTTAAGTCTTCCTCTGTTGGCAGTGATCCCTGGCACACATGGTATGAAAGGAGTCTCTGAACTGCATCATTTAATGATCTGAACCGACTTTTATCTGGTGTCACAGCATGCACTTGATCCTTCTGTAATTGCTGTAGAATACTACAAGGAAAATTAATGATATATAACTAACACATACTCTAACAGAAGTTTATACATTGACAAAACCTAAAAAGAAATGAAGGTTAGAGGAAACATCTGCAAAAAAATTACAAAAGAAGAATGACTTACAAAGCTCCTTTAGTTAACTGTTTAGCAGCAGGCCTTTTCTGTCCAACTAAATGACCATCCACCTAAGTGCAAAATAAAAGACAAATTACAATATATCCCCTCCTTTGCAAAGCCTAAGTTTCAGCATTTATTTCTGCCAATTAAGTATATCACCGATACTAAGTGTAACCACCACATAAGTATAAACACTTTCAACTATCTCCTATTTTCACAGGGCACTGTATCAATGAAATAGGGAAGTCACTTCTCTTAAATAAACCAAAGGTCTGAAATGTTGTTTGTAGGCAAATTCCACTGTAGTGCATATACATGCTTCACTAGGAAAAACGTTGGGTATCAAATTTAGCAGGTGAAAAGAAGAAAAGGTACAACTAGAAACTTTTCCAAAGAAATCTGCTCTCAAGAACTGTCTCTGCATTTCTCAGCTGATGTCATCTTGCCTGATTTTGATGGATTACAGTATCTGTCAGGAAAGCAGGCTAAGGTTGCGTACTTAAATTCTCAAAAGCCACGGTGGCTGAGTGCAGGATGAAAGTGGTTCTAAGAATTCTGTTTCAGTGTCGATGCTATAGATATACCCATTAGGTAGACCTACATCATCTTCTCCTTTCCTTAGACATTTATGAAGCCAAGGTTTTTCAAGGGAACACTGTCCTAAGATGTGAGGCTCTCTGAGGTGGTAAAGGCTCACGATCCTACCGTATGAGAGGCATTACTGCAATCCAAGTATTCTCCCAAAGAAGCCATTTGGGATCAAATAGTCTTTGTTTAATATGAAGCTGTTGGGATTTTTAGTCAACTATTCTTACTAATGAAACTGGTCACAGAGCAAAAGTTACTTATTTATAAAAAGATTGTGTGAAAGCTCTTTTGAACTACAACATGGTTAGAAGGAACAAAAAAAGCACGTGGTACAGAGCATCCTTCTTAGCAAAGTAGGAGCAGCATGCAGCAGGCACACTATAATGGTACTTGGGGGCCAAAAAGCCTTTAGCTTCAGAGCACAAAAAGTATTCACCACCACAGGAGAATGAACATCTGATCAACAATTACAAAACCAGGCTGAACTCATAATTGAGCACTACTGTATCTTCTGCTCTACTTGTAAGACAGTAAGTTTTTCTACTTGTAAGACAGGGAAAAACATTCATGTCATGCTACATCAACAAATATATTTACAGCAAGGAACAAAAATTCTAAATCAGATCTCCTCTTGTTTTCTTCCGTGATTGTGTAGTTTAGTTCCATCCACAACGAAGCCCACACCTTCAAGCCTACTTCAAACCCTCGCTTCTTGCCCTCAGCTATTCAGTCCATGAACGTAACAATTATCGCATCCCTCCAGAAGTTCTTGTATTCCCTCTCCAAAAAAGCCGGCCTCCCCTTCCAGCCCCAAACCCTGGACATAGTGTTAAATTTTTGTACATAGTTGCCATATATAGGAGAACTTTTGGTGGTGATAAAAAAAAAATACACTGGGATAAGAAGACAATGCAGTAAAGAATAAAACAGACAAAGACCAGATGGAGTTTTTCTGCTACTTCTCACAAACCATCCCCTCCCAATCAGCTGAAGAATAGCTGAGTTTGTGAGAAGTAATGATAAGAGTAGGTCTACTTATGTGCAACTCAATGAAGAATTGCTATGTCATATGAAATTATCTTCAGGGAACAGTACAGTCAGACTCCACTTACTGAATTACATCTCAAAACAGCATTCAGAATATCAACTTGCAAAATACTCAACGTTTATTATGTCAAGGTAGAATTTGACAAGCTTGAGTGACTTCATATACTCTAAAAAAACCTGCAAGGACTCCTAGATTATCAATATGGAGTTGAAACATCCCTAACTTTACTAAAATTTTAAGGGAAAGGGAAACATAAATAAAAGTATTCTCTACCTGTATACTCTGTTGAACTGATGATGATCCTATTACTTTTTCTTGTGGCTGTACGGTTCCTAGAGATTGCTGTATGATTTTTCCTCCAGAGTCCTGTCCTATAAAAAATAGGTTAAAAAGACTCCGTCATCCTAAGCAAGAACAGAGTAGTTTCATGTACCTATCCTGATCATTTTACTTCGGTTTTTAGCTTCTAGGAGAAAGATACATCTCATATGCTTAAAAGCGTTAGTGCAACTACCCTGTGGAGAAACTGGCTCATAAAAATGAAACCGGACTAATATTTTGTGCTGCAAACTACAAAAATCCTCAGATATCTCCTACCATAGTACTGCAATGTAAGAAGAAATTCAAATACCGTAAGTATAGTGTCCCAACAATTTACTGAAAATCATACAGTACATTTTATCAAGCTTTTCAATACTAACCCTCCCTCAAGCATATAAACACAATTTTTCTGGAGCTTCTGAAAGTATTTAGACAGCAGGCATCATAAATTTTTTTTCTAGTTTTTCTAGATAGGCAGACTTCCTCCAATTGCCTTGCTCAGAAATTCAAACAGCATCTTATCAGCCATGCTACATTACAACCAACACAAATAAGAATCCCCCCCCCCAAAAAAAAAGCACACTGTGCTGATTGTACAGAATTGCCTGGACAGCTTGCATGTAACAGTACACAAGGAAAAAGAAAAAGGTAGATTATAGGACCTTATTCGAAAGGGCTACTTATGTACAAAGAGAACATGAAGGTTACTGCATTTTTGCGTTTTTGAATATATTGGTTTTGTTCTTTTAGTAGCATGGTGCTGCTTGAAAAGCCCAGTATTTTGCCATGAACAACGCATTAACTATTCTAACAGAAAGTGACACATTCAAAAACAAATCGAGTGATGACAGCCTGCACATAACCTTGTAATCGCTATTTTTCTTTCCTCTGTATCTGAAGCAGCCATCACAAGAGAGGGTCTAGAAGTTTCATAGAATTTTTAGCAGATGTCCATATTTTGAAAATGACTTATTTCTATTTTCCTAAGCTGAAAAAAAAAATAAGAAAAATGAAAGAAGGTACAATTTTGGATTTTATAGAAGGGGAGAAATAATTGCTTATTGTGGAGATTCAACTTTTCACTCTACAAAATGAAGTGCCATGGTTGGGAAAAACAAGAGCACGCACTCAATGCTAAAAAATTTAGTTTGCGTTCTTCTAAAAATAAAATTCTGATAACCTTTAGGACCCTAACAGCACGAACCATCAATGCAAGTCTGACACATTGAAGAAGAGCCAACTTCTGTTGCTGGAGAAAATTAAGAAAATTATTTTAAAAAGACCTTAGTTGACCTGATAGTGTGTTGCTCAGAAGACTTGTTAGCTGAGGCTGTCTCAAATTATCCTGTGTCTTCGATGCAGAAACTGGTGATGTCTGGGTCATAGCTTTTTTCTGTGTCACATACATTAAAATAAAAAAAAAAAAAAAAAAACACCCACAGTCAAATATTTACCAAAAGCTTTAACAAACACAGGAAAAAAGCAAGAAAGGCAACTAAAATTCAGCTCTACGCATCCTTTTGCAACCTCAAACTCATAAGTGGTGAAATTTCAGACATCTCAATTCCTCCTAAGTTCAAGAATTTTATGAAGTAAATCAGAGAGGAATAGAAATTACACTAACAGTACAAATATACACCAGCTACATTCTAGAAGAACCATGAATTACCACTACAAGCGGCCCTCAGAAAGCTCAGCTTTTGAGAGTCTCAGAACTGCAAGATGACTAAATAAGCTGTCTCCACAACAAAAAGATACACAGTGGAACAAACTGTCCAGTGTTTACCGATTAAATGATGCATGGTTTACAATACAGTACAATACTTAAAATGCAAGTCCAAACAAACTAAAAAGATTCTAGTAAACAGTAGAATTTGTTCTCTGTAGTTCCCATTTTCAGCTCTGAAATTTCAGCACAAAACCAAAATGATCTTTTACAGCAATAAGAAATATTATGCTTTTGTAACTGCTGAAACTCACTGACCCAGCACATATCCTACAAATAGGAAGATGTGGACACGTGAAGAGAAGGTCAGGCAGGCCTCAAATTACTCATCTGCAAACAAAATGTTACAACCTGTGCTAGCAGTTTTGGCAAAGACTAAAACGTGGTTCTACAACACATTTGCCCTTATTTTCTAAATACACACTATTTTCTAAGACACAATATTTCATCGCCCATTTTGGTCTTGGTTAAAAAACCCATCAGACCCTTGGGAAAAGAGAAAGATCCAAGATAATTAGTGCAAATGCATTCTGAGACAGTTATTATCAGTACTTTATAATGACCAAGGAAAAAAAACCAAAAGCAAAAAAAGGACAGAAATGGAATAATAGCTTGTTGCAATTGTGTGACAAGCCACTGAGTTAAATATTGGCAGACTTTGGAAGTTCACTTATGGAAACAACCAAACTTGAGTTGAATATATACTGCAGCTGCATCAACTGGACAAAAAGAGACCAATTCTCACCTTAAAAGTAAATTCAGAAATTTTTTTTTAATTATTACTAAGTAGACCTCTTCTTAGAGAAAATATTTTTTAAATGTTATACTTTTACAAACTGCTTTAAAAGGTATTTTCTGTTAAGGATTCTAAGAGACACTTCTTGCCTTGTCTTTGCTTCAAATTTGAAAGCTTCTAACTGCTCCAGACACACAAAACTATAGTGGGCAAAATGCCAAAAAGGTTAAGTTTTAACAGATTAATTTTCTATGGTAAATAACAAAGAGAAACCCAAGAAACCTTTTCATCTCTAATTTGAATAGGTCAAACCTTGAAAACACATGCATAGTTTTCAGTGAGGTCAAAAGACTTGTAAATGCTAAGAACGTACCCGAGCCTTTACATCTAGCTCTACGGTAAGATTTTCAGGAGAGCTCATAGTTGTATAATCTTACAATGTCCATTCCTTTAAATGGGAGCAGAAATAGATCAGTGCTAAGCAGTTCTGAAAATATTACTGTAAATCACCAACAAAATCTTCTGAATTAATGAAAGTGACAGACTCATTCACTCGGTGATAAGACTCCAGAAAACAGAGTGAAATGGTATCTCTGGGTTACAGTAATTTTCAGCAGTTCCACAGTATTTGTAACAATACAAACTAGCAAAATTAATGTTCTCTGTATTAACACCAGCTTTAATACTTTGCTAACCAGATTTTGGCATAGCTTAGAAGCATTTCTTTGGCTATATTCTCAAGCGGCTTTCATACCTGACCAAAGGCGAACTGTTGTTGTGTTACTCCAACTGACGTGTGACTAAAGGTGCTGATAGATTTGGAAGAGGATGCTGGAAGACGATGATGCGATGCACTGACAGGAACTTGAGTTCTGTTCTGCGTGAGCTGATCTCCAGTAAAGTTTCCTCCTGATGCGACAGACTGAACTGATGGTCCCAAGCTAGGATGTACTGAACCAGAGGAACTTGCAACAGCAAATCGATTAGAAGCTGACATATTTGAGACCGTAGACTGCCCAGGTGACATCGTAGTAAAACCCGATCTACCTTGAGAAACATTAGCTTGACTGGGTGACAAATGCAACACCGTTGGTGACGCCTGCTGCAGCGGCACCTGTCCACCAACAATTTGTGAAGTTCCATGATTTACTATAACTTGGTTTCCAGGAGCTGTGAATGTCTGGCCGGAAACAAGCTGAACAGCTGTGTTCTGATTATTCAGCATCTGTCCTGAATACGACTGGTTGGCTCTCAGCATGTTTGTAGAGTTCCTGTTGAGCATTACATGCTCAGCAGACACTTGGCTAGGAACCAGCTGGGAAGGCTGAGTCTGAAGAAGTTGCCCATTTATGGCCTGGACATGATGAACTGAATTAGAATTAACAGACAAACTTGTAGGTATGAGAAACTGGTTTTGAGGTGCATGAGGCTGTCCCATAGGAGAATGGATAACAATACTACCTCCAGCATTGCTAACTGTCTGAGGTGTAACTGATTTTCTTGTATTTTGTTGATTAACAATATTAACAGACATATGAGGACCAACTACTGAACTCTGAGGTGAGTTTGCAGAAGCAAAGGGAATCCCTTGCTGTACGTGATGTTGCTGTATTCCCAAGTTATTCACATTGTAAGCAGTCTGCTGACCCATCTGGATAGGCTTTGGTTGGATATTAATGGGAACTTTGTTAGAGTTTGGTGCCAAACCCCTCTGAATGATGATATTATGGACAGGCAATGACGTCTGAAAATTTGTGCTGTTAAATGGAACTGTTACAGGTTGTGCTACTGGACTTGAATTTGAGTTACCAAACAGCGAGTTACCATTTGGAGTCTGTCTATGAACCAACAGGCCACTACTCATGTTTGCAGGTGTTTGTTGACCATTGCCTTTCAGTATAATCTGAGATCCATCAAGGTTATTAATGGTCATCATGGAAGGTTGATTACTAAATGAACCAATTAGCTGTATCTGCCCAGAACCACTAATCTGGCTGCTGTTAGACAAATGCTGGCTGGGAACACTAATTCCGACATGTTGCATAAAGCCATGTTGCACACCGACTGTATTGCTTGCAAAAGATGCTCCAACAGGTTGCTGTACCACTTGAGTAACTCCTATAGGTTGCAACGTCTGACCTGAGTAATTAGAAACATTAGAAGCCTGAGTAAAGGATGCTGATGAAGAAGGATGAAGCTGAGCTTGTGCAAACTGTTGGCTAGAACCTACACTGGCATCCAAATATGCCTCTTCTGCCAAAGTCTGTTCAGTAATATTGGCCTCCTGCAAGGACTTCTGAAGAATATCAAAAGGCTGATCCTCAGTAAGATCAGGTAAAGGAGAAGATACAAGTTCATCTTCAAGAAACTGAAGGCTACTGGACAGCTGCAGTCCATCACTAGGCCCCTCTCCAAGCTGACTGCTTACAGCTTTTACAGACGACTTAGGATCAGTGTTCTGAAATGCAAAACAAGAAAGAAATAATTTTCATAAATTCCCAGCTCTACCTTGTTTCCCCATTAACCTTTTTTCGTGCAAGCAAACTTTCTTTACAAAATTATATTCTTTGCATAGTATGTATATAAGGTGCCATTCATCCCATACAGTGGGGGCAGCATAAACATGTGCATCACTTACATCCCACTCATGCCCTCTTAACAGACTGCTGGAGACACTACTCTCCCTTCACTTCTCAAATCTCCCAATTCCACAGCACTCAGCTCTGCAGCTGCACTGTTTCTAGAGGATGTGACATGCTCTTTAAATACCATTTTCCCTTGCTCAAGCTGAGTACTGTATGGACAAAAGGATAGAAGAGAGGAGGAGTGAAAAGACCTCCACTGTAACTCAATCGGGGCAAGGTTTCAGTAGCAACAGTAGTAGCAGGGAAAAGACAGGAGAAAGCTGCTCTTTCACCGACTTCCTCTATCAAATGAGATCCATCTCCAAAATCCTACCAATATTTCTATAGTCACACAGTGCAAACTAGCGACCATTTCATAAAGTTAAGGAATTACACTAATTCTTTGTTTAGAAAAATTTCAGAAACAAAGCAGTAAGAAAAACAATGCTACAGATTTTGTGGTTTATGCTAGTAAAAAGATTACTAAGAACGATAAACATTGAAACCACAGGTGATCTTAAGTGGCACCTTGAATGAAAAAACCCTTCAAATCTACATCCATAAATACTGTGTTAAGGAAAATCAGAACCTACTTAACTCTGGTCTATGATCAATAGAATTTTCCTAAAACAAAACTATGTCCAGAAACTCTAGACAACACAAGTATCAGGTTTCTACAGGTGGAATGACAAATTTAAATGCATAATAATACTTGCAATATTTTTAAGTTAGACAGAGTACACTTTTCTAAACTGCAAAATCGTATCTCAACTATTCAAAGACAACATCCAGTTTCTTTTTAGGTCAGGATAAATTGAAAATGTGGGTGTGAAATTATCAGTCACCTTCATACTCCCGAGCCTTCACTCCTTGAAGGTCATAGACGCTCGTTTTCACCTCATATAAACAGTGTGAAGATGCTGCAAGCCGTAATTATCACATGCAATAAATGTCCCCACCCTAACTTCAGTTCCCCAAGCATATTTATTCAGAATTTTACCCCAATCTGTTTCTGAATCAGCCTGTGTAGTTTATAAAACTTCTGTAATGTTTTAAAACATTAAGAGATTGTTCTTAAAATTCAGTAAAATATTTTCAAAATACAATTATAAAATTACAATAAATGTTTTTACATTTAATGTTAACAGAAGGAATTACACTAGTACTTAAATGTCTTGATGTCTGCATCTCATGAACACCTAAAATTTAAAATCAGATTCTCAACTGTACCTAGCTACCATCAGGCAGAGCAAAAAGGAGTCACTAACTAGGGCATTATTAGGACTCGTAACTGTCAGGTTCTTGTAGAGAATTCCCTATTGCATCTGTAACTTGTCTCCAGTGACAATGACCAATCTGAAATCTTTCACGACTGTGTAACTTAAGAGGGCTCCAGTTAATGCTATTCCAGTTAGTACTAACACTACAACTATTACTACTACTAATAATAGCAATAGTAATAATAAATAATATTACATGCAATCAAGATTAATAGCTTGAAACTCTCCCACTGGAATGAAGAATCTCAAGTTTCATTCCCTGCTCCCAGGACTGTTTAACATCCAAAAATGATTTTATGTGCATGAACTGGAATCAGGGACCTTCCAAGCTAACATCTGAATCACTGCTGCTCAGATTCTGAACAGCCACGCAGAACACCATCCTCATTTCACAGCAAGAAATTAGTGCCTCTGCAACTTCATGAATCTGCTTACCAACAAAAGTCTTATTCTTGCTGGCTCCATGAATATTCTGCTCTCTTAAGCTGTTCTACTATTCTACAATAGGAAGGTGGAAGCAGTCACTGAGTACAACCCAGGTAGTAGGGCAACGGCTGAGGAACCCTCTCATGAGGGTTGTAACAGAGACTGATGACCGCCCAAGGAAACCAACCTGGAATCTGTAGAGGTGGTATGCAATCATTCAACTCGTTGGCTGAGCATGCTTACCAGCCAAGGCACTGAACCCTTGACACTGAATTTGTAAACTCTGCCACTGAAAGGCATGAGGCCCGCATCAAGACAGTCAATCCTACTTCATGGTAGCAATTCTGAATATGTACAAAGACAGAACTTTCAGTATCTGCAAAAATTTTAATGACGAAAACATCAGAAGCCTTGAACTTTTCAGGCATCTTACATTATAAGCAGGGACTGTGAAACCATCTATTTGTATTTTAGATACCCCTTGTTGCTTCACAATGCACTATAAGAATCCATGCAATCAAGTCGTTCTTCACTTAGGTCAGCACAGGGCTCTCGTGCGAGGGAGGGAGGGAAGAGAAGATGGCATTGGTATTCATTATGAAGATACAAAAGGATGAGAACAGAGCATGAGAGGAACAAGTGCTGGAGAATGAAAATACAGTAAGCCATCCTAGGAACACAAACTAGAAATCCCTGCTCCTCTGATCACCTGCCTTCTAGATTACCCCCCCCCCCCCCCCCACCTCACATACCAGAAAGCTCTTTTGGCTTTCATCAAATATTTTTGTTTCTCCCAACTGCTACTCCCTACGCAACAATCCCACCTTGCCCAGAATCTCCCACTCCCTCTCAAAATTACTCCAAAAACTCACCTTCCAAAAATACACTAGAAATACACCCCTGACTCCTGCCCACCTACTCACGCTTATCAGAAGAATCTCTACAAAGAACAACTCGGAAGTCTAGGCTATGAGAAAAGCATGTCACATGTCACCCTTTTTCCCCCATAACCTCATTTTTCTTAGGATGAGTCCTCAGAACCCACCTCTGCCATGTTGCATACAGGAAGCTGCTGTTCGATAATAACTAGCCTGGTACCAAGTTGAAACCATTGTTCCTGATTAGCTGAAAATTGGGCACACCCTATTACTGTTGGTACCGCACTCCCCGACCATTACCTCAATCAGCTTATCTGGAGAAAGAACTGTCACTCAACGTATGTTTCTTCTACAATATTTAATAATGATATTAATTATTGAAAGGGGAAGGACAGGGCAAACACTTCACATCACACTGCTGTGGCTACAGAAAAGTCACTAGTTCTCTACGCGCAGATAAACAGTTTTCAGGATTTATTTATGCCAATTATTTAAGGTCCCTACACACCTGCAAGCATATCCACGTATCTGTTAGGAACACGGGACAAACAGACAGAGTCAAGACAACAGTACAACAGAAAGAGGAATTACCAAGGAAGCCCTACTCTATGTGTTGAAATAACTGAATTGTGGGATGAAGAATTCAGGTTTTTTAAAAAACACACCAATGAAATCAAAGAAATGTAGGTCAGAAGGGATCTCTGGAAGTCATCTAGTCCAACCTTCTACTCAAAGGAGGACTATTGCCAGCACTAGAGCAGATCAGCCTTGGCTTTATCTCCAAGGATGGGGATCCCACAACCTCATTGCGTAAAACTTGATCCAGGGCTGCAATACACTCCAGGCCAAGAAGGAATACCGAAGACTACTTGCAACACCTAATGAATTTAAAGTGATTTCCCTAACACTGAAGTTTCAGGAAGGAAATATCCCAAGCTAGCTATTCAGTCCAAAGAACAAAAAACCCCATTCATTAATTTGAAAAAATTGCTAGCTCAGATTCTACTTAGAAATAAGAAACAAAACCATCCTAACATACACAGACAACGTATGAATGACTAACTTCTTAGTGATTGTAGATGTAGCAGTGCTCAAATGTAGACCTTAAATTACAAGACCAGTTTACTGGAGAGAGTTACACCGGAGAGTATTTTCACTGCTCAGCAAGCTGTTTTACATATTTACAAAACACGGGCCAACAGTGCAGTATCTTTCGATTAATTCCCCACTGAAAACCCAATGAAATACTTAAAATATTAACAGCATGAAGTAGTTCTATGTTAGCATTCAGAATTTTCATACGAAAAAGGTCAAAACCCACATCTACTTCATTCAGTTTTATAAAAGCCAAATAAAGCCGCAACAAAAGCATGCAATCTCAATACAAATACAATTTATCTCCTGACCACTTACATTGGAGTTGGCGAAAATTGAATTTGAGTTGGCTACAGAATATTCTGCATTAGTTAAGTCTTCATTGCTCTGGTAAAAGACAAAAATCATGTTTAGAAATAATACACTCAATGAAGCTTATGTATGTCTAATACACAGGAATGCTACTTACAGATTTACTACTAGGTCCATGTAGAAAATAATTCAGCGCCTGTGGGTCCCTTAAGGGGGAAGAAAAAAAAAAAAGTTACCACTTTTAGGAAGCTCTTTCTGCTAATGAAGCTAATTTAACTAAGCCAGATACTGTATTCACATATATCAGGTCTGTAGTAAAAACACATTTCTTTCACTGACTCCAATGCAAAGCTGAAAGTTTATACCATTTGAGGATCTGTGTTTCTGTATCAGCACAATTTTCAGACGTTGATCGTATCTGCTGTCATTGTACCAAGGCATTTCAAGCAATAAACTACGTTCATCACAAAATTTTAGTTGCATTCTACTTTACTTCTCTTTATGAGGGTATTACTCATATTCTCTTAAAACACACAGTATTTTATGACAGCACGTAGTACAAAACCTAAGGAAAATACTACCACCAAATAACATGAGAACTATAACAGGTACCATCTCTTCTGCAGAGATAAACTATAATGCCTGTTTAGCTAGTGTCTAAGTCAATAGGGTATTTACAAACTTGTATCTTTAACATGTTTCCTGCCACCCTTAAGTTTTTCTAAACTTATGCTTGCCAGAGTAACAGTCCCTTCACTTGGAGAAAAAAAGAACAGCACCTTGTGAAATCAACCATAGAAATAACTGATTAAATATTATGAAATACAATTTCAGTGTATTTCATTAACTTAGCACTATCACTGAATAAAACTCAGATTAAAAATGTGGTCTGAATGAGTGTTGGAAATTCAAACAAATCAAACATACATTAATGTAACTGCACATATAGACCAAGTAAAAAAACACCAAAAGGTTGCATTACATGGGATTATTTTAATACAACAATTATACAGCATTTCCTAACGTGTCCATTAGCATGAAGAGTAAAATGACATGGAGTTTTTTGATTCTAAAACATCTTTATTGGTTAACAAGTAATAGTAAGACATTTTTGAGAAGCAGGAGATTCTCATGTAAAAAAATATTAATTCAAAACATCTCTCCTTCTCTCTTGATCATCCTAGAAAATAAAGAGGGAACAAATTAAAGATCTTTCAGGTTTACAACTAGTCTTCTAAAAGCACAAATACACCTCTAGTTCTCTTTTTTTCATTTAAAGAACGAACCGAATTCATGTGTTTACAAAAGACGTGTTAAACAGACAGTACTTGGCAAGGACTTTATGGTACAATTATGCTTACAACATAGAAGTGGTTACATATATTTTCAAGCGAAAATGTCATTTTAGATTACACTAAATTTCAAGAATTAAGGAGAACAGAACTCATGATCTGATATAAGGCTCTATCATGCTTACGAATTTTACTGATAAATAACCAGACCGTTTAGTACTAATTACACTCACTGGCTTTAAATCATGAAAAATGCAATTAAAAATGAAGAACACTTCATCACCTTAAATATTGTCTTTAGTAAGGAAGTAATTTTAGAAGGCACTTACTGAAATCAAAGGTCAGATGGGAAAAAAATGCTGTTTTCCATTCTTCTAGATGCTTAAGACAGTAATTGCTGCCAGCAGCAGGAAGAACACTGTAATTTTTCACACAAACACTCATCTGTAGAGAGAGCACTTCATTTTCTGGACCACCTGTGAACTTGTACCAGGATCCTTGTGATTCATGCTCATGACAGAGCACTTAATTGTCCCATGCAGTCAATTATCATCTTTATGTTCCAAGCACAATGTCTTTTCATACGGCTACAATCACTCATCTTGCACAGTACACTTCACAGAATATAACTGTGAGCCACTACTGGCAATGCTTTTGCTATAGCATCCACAGAGTAACCCCCAAACTACAGCAGCCACTGTGGCGATACTTTGTTTTTCCTCAAGTTAAAGCTCTCACTGGTTTCACTAGAAGCTTTGAGTGTGTGAGAAACTCAAAACTATTTACTACATTTAAGACAGTAAAAAAATTATTGCATGAAGCAGAGACAATCTTTTAGTAGCTGCTACGAGACTGAAGTCATGCTAATTTCTGGCAGAGTTTGAACAAAGTATTGTATACGAAATGTTCAACTTTCTTCTTATGTTGTAAATGCATTATAGCATATTATCTGTTCTTGAATATTGACATGAATGTTTGCCAAAGGAAGGTAACTTGTCACATATACAATCCACAAAAAGCTTCAGCTATCCTAATTATTTTTTGAGATTCCCACATGGAATTATAAGCCTCCAACTAAATCTGTTACGGAAATAATGCGGGGAAAAAAAAGAAAAAAAAAAAAAAACCAAAAACCAGGACCATTTAAAATCCCCAATTTTATTAAAATCAAGTATCTTGCAACAAAATGCTGACAAATTCTTGTTTGATGTGAATACTTAACAGTACTGGGTAGCAACTCTATTTTTCTAACATTCTTATGCAAATGCGTGTTTTTAGTAGAAATTAAGTATTTATAATTAAGAATAATTTTACTTTTCCCTTTAAAATGCAAGCATAGGGTTAACAAAGTATCTAGTTCCACCACTCAAAAAAATTGAGATCTGTATTTTTTTTTAATCCAAAAAAATCGTTCTTTGCAATGAAGTTTGTAACAACATCCCTAGTAACATGCTTCAATGCCGACCTGATATCACCACTAGCTGAGAAGAGAACCCAACCTCCATGCACACTCATTCCTTAGCCTCTCTCGAGGACAATGCCAGCAAGTGGACTGTCAGTTAGCATACACCGGGATTGAAGGCTTTGTGATACACACATCTCCACATGGAGCAAGTGAAACACAGCTACTCATTTCATTTGCAAGTCAACCTAGTCTTGAGACAATACTGACACAGAATCACCTTTCAGAAGATGATTTTGCAAAATCATTTTTCCCAACTTTTCTGAAAGAATTGCTTAAGGAAAACTTACCCAATAAGATCAAGGAGACAGGATTCATCATCGTCATCATCCATGACAACTAGAACAAAAACGGAAAGTATGGATATTTGATATGTATCAAACAAAAGATTGCTTTCAACAATAAAAAAAAATTTATCTAATTGATAAAACCAATTCAGAATATCTCAGTATTTTTTATGAAACGATTTATAAGGTTTACAGATGTCTACTATTGGCAAAGTTCATAAATAAACCTGCACCTTCTACAGAGGTCCACTGATTTATCTCAAAATCAAATTCAGTCACACATAATGATATACAAAATCCCATGCAATGTTTTACCATTTAGGGGTTTTTTTAGATCTTTAAATTGAAGAAAGACAAATGATTAACCAAACTGATTAAACAGAACTTCTATGACTTAAAAAAATAGTAAAAAAAAAAAAATCAACACTGAATGCAATCTCAAGACTCCAATTAAAATGCTTCTATAGGAATTTACTCCCAGGTAATCCCAGTGAGGGAATAACCAAACACTACAGAACCTACAAAGACTGTTACAAATTAGTGGCTATAATACTGACCAGCCAAAAAGGTAAACAAATTTGGGTCAGTATCATGATGGTGCTGTTATAGGCTAGAACCAGAACTATAGCCAAGACATTAAAAAGCATTAAAAAGAACGCTATTTTCTAGCAGACCTTTCGTAGCTATTGCTAGTGACAATACGGCCACTTCCAGTTTCTCCTCAACAATACTCAGAAGTGTACTTGAATCAACTTGTGATTAATAGTAGAGAATTCCGACAATCCTTTTAACAACGGGTGGGGAATTCATTTCTATTAGCCAAACTGAAAGTAAGCATCCATTCACTGGGTGCAGAGCATTTTTAGCCTCACAATATCATGACCACAAACTCTCTTACACACTGCCTACTCGGTCGGGTGCTGCCTGTACCAAATGTTCCATCACTCTTCCTTCGAAGCTTCTGTTTGCATATCGTGGTTCTCCTGTTCACCGTAACTCTCACAATATCATCTGAGACTGCACCTTCTCCCTTTTCCCTGTCAGTAACTCTCAGGACCACTTTATCCTCCCTTATTCTCTCTGTAAAGATCCCACCTAATCCACCAGTTCAATTATCAACTGATGCTAGCATTTCCTAAACCTCTTGGTGCCCTGGCTTCCATTTAGTTATCCAGTCTCATCTTCACAGTATCTTCTAATCACATCAAATTGATCACTGTGCGTTCCATGCTTGTTTTCTTCTCATCTTCCCTTAAAAAGTCTGCTATCATACTTATCACTCAAATTTGTTAATACAGTTTTGGCTTTAATTCATTTTGCTCTCTCTCTTACTTCTTGCCAAATATAAACTTACTCTGCCTGACCAGATACACGTGAAGGCTCTCCCTCATACAGATCTCCATAATGATTAAGACAATGAAGGGACTGGAGCATGTTATACAAGAGGCTGAGAGCACCAGGATTGTTCCGCCTGGGGAACAGAAGGCTATGGGGGAATCTTACCCCTGTGTATGAATACCTGGTGGGAGAGTGTAAAGAAGACTGAGCCAAACTCTTCTCAGTGGTATCCAGTGAATTAACAAGAGTCAAGGGGCACAAATTGAAACAAACAAACAAACAAACAAATCTATTTAAACACAAGAAAAAAAATTATTTTTTTTAAACCCTGAGGGCAGTCAAATACTGGCACAGGTCTTCCAGCAAGGTTATGGAGTCTCCATCCTTAGACATACCCAGAACCCAGCTGGACCACAGCCCCAGGCAGCCTGCTCTGGCTGAGCTTGCTGTAAGCAGGACATTGGATGCGGTGATCTCCAGACCTCCCTTCCCACCTCAGCTGTCCTGTGATTCTGTAACCTCTTTCCTGAAATTTTTCTATACTCCACTGATTCTGAAACTCGTTTATACTTTTAGACTAGCAGAGAGTACCCTGTCCTCTATACTGCATAGCCTCACACAGATTTTTTTTCTTCAATCTCCTGTGCGCTACAGCTTACAGTGAGGGTGAAGCAGAACCAGAGCACACATCACTGTGAGAATCCCTCAGTACTACCTCTCTGGGAGAACAGGAAACCAAAGCACAGCTACAGGGAACTACCTCAAATGTCAGCAAAATCAGCATTCATTAGGTGATTATGCATGCTAAGAAAAATAATTTCTCCCACGATTCAGTATTACATCTGCTCACTGTTGCACACAGCCACCAGCATGAGCACTGATCTTGCAATTTAATGCTAAGCAAATAACACATTTTATGATGTCACGAAATTTAAATGTAAATGTGCATTAGTAAGAGCAAATTAATACGCAATTAGCGTTAAATGATTAGCATTTTTTTTAACTGCACTGTTAGTAGTACTTACAGAAAGCTGTTATCTCCTCTAAGAGCTAAACAGCATATCCACCTCTCAAGAGCAAGGTTTCAAAGACTCCTAGCTAACCAAAAGTAAAAATCAGCTCTATTGGAAGTCAACATGCTCTTTGTTTTCACACTGCATGCCAACTTTTGAAAATCTCATCTCATGTGTCTATGGCAATACTGACATTGTTATTTAAATAAAATAAAATGTCCTTGCTTTACCAAACCAAATATTCTCTGTGATTATACTACAATAAGGGTTCAACATTACCGAAAGCGACCACACAGAACTTTGTTACTCCTGTGGGTATTGAAACTACTAACTCTAACTAGACAAATTTGGAAGTTCACTAAATTCTTGAAAACCTGCATATAATGATCAGAAGGAAAATAAATTGCATGAAAACACCAATGAGAGAAAAATCTTAATTGTAATACGTATTCTTCACTATTCAGTCCTTTAGCTGAACATGCAGTTGGCTGTATTAGAAAAAATAATTTGTTTTTTCCTCATTTCACAAACATGATACAAGAAACATCTACCCAACATATTGCAAACTCCTACCAGTTTACGACAGACAATAAAACCCAAAGAAAACAGCTGCATTTTTGATAAACACCAAGAACCACAACCAGTCCCCTCCAGAAGTGCATCTTCCTAACAAGCTTTAACAACGTTCTTGTCATCACTAGCAGAATTCTATACACACATGAAAAAGAAATATTATGTCACTTTTTTTTTTTAAATGCTGGTTTACCGAAGAGCTAATTTGTATAAAACCATTACAAAGTTTTTATACAGCTGATCAATGTACCATCACAGAGCCACGAACAAACCTATCATACACAGCTCTTGCTACATTCAAAAGTTGCTCTGATCAGCATGCGCAGCCTAAGGGGCTACATGCTCCTGCACCTTGAAAACCGCAAATAAAGCACAGACAGATGGCTACCATGTCAATATCCCCACAAATGATGGCTAGGTAACACTACACTAACATGATGCTGCATGGCAGTGCTTCTGTGAAATGCCACAGGACCAACACACAATTTAAACAGCACACATGTGGTCTGTGAAAGAACAATCAAGATCACAACCAAGCCACAAACCTACCTATTTAGACTAAATTCTGTTCCTATTTCACCACACATACCCAAGATCTACATAACCACGTAACTGCAGGTTTAAATCTTTTTAACTGATGCAGATTTTCAATGAGGATCAGTGTCCTGCTAACTTTAGGACAGCAACAGAGGAGGTGCACAATCAGACCAAGTCCTTGCACACCCAAAAGCAACTGTTCATTCAGTCTACTTAGAAAAGAGGGCAACTTTAGCAACACATGACCTTGACACAGATGATCATTTGAAAGTGTGTTAATAAAAGCAAGCCTACGCTCTAAAATTTTCCTAACACGTTTTCTACAGCACAAATGGTAGAAAAGTTTGCTGCTTTTCTTGCTATCTTTTCAGGTTTTCTATATACTAGTTATACAAATTCTGTCCTCCTCTCTGTCCTCCTCACTGTTTGTTAACATATAGTGGGCCAAATCAATGATTGATGTATGAAATGGGTATAAACCATATTAAGCCAAGACAGTTTGAAAATAAAACTCAACACAATGAGTGGAATTAGAGGATTAGAGTTACGTAGCCTAGACCACTGGTCTCAAAGCGGGGTGTGTGCAAGACAATTCATTGGGGTGCAGGAAGAAAATATTAGAACTTCAGTAGTATAGGCACATAATTTGTAAATAAATATACATATATAGAGGATGCATGCTCAAAAAACTTTTCCCAATAGGGGTGTGCAAGGAGACCACCAGCCTAGACTCTTAAAGATTGACTCACTTCTGTATTTATATCAGTTGACAGGGACTTCAGCCCATGGGCAAAGGGTGTGGGTGGAGGCTCCAGGTGAGGCTTGTCTGGGTCATGAGGGCCCACCAGTGCACCCAGGGCCCTGACAAGAGCCCACGCTAGAGACAGGTGGGGGAAAATACAGATTGGGAAGATTCACACAACCTGCTGGAGAGCTGTTACAATGTAGCCTAACAAATATCTAGCTATCATCAATACTGTTCTACAGTGTCTTTTTAAAAAAAAAAAAAAACACAAAAAATCTGTTTATCATAAGTAGGCCAAACTCAGCCCTGCTGGTGCATCCAACTAATTTACAAAGGGCAATCTTTACTAATTAGTCACAACCCAGCACAGATATTCCCTGTAACTTATTATTAGCAAAGCCTCTCCCTTTTTATTTCATACCCCTGTTACTGCACTGGTGAACCCAGTATATACTTCAACTTGGGTCACACGTACTTGCGGAAGCAGCACTGCCTACCCCTTCTGGGAAATAACCAGATGCCCTTTATGGCGCACTCCCAAACAGAATATAAGAAAAGGTGAAAGTAATAAAACTGACAAGGAAATCCCAGCTATGCAGGCCAATCCTCTGGGGGACTGTTATTACTTGGCCTTAAAGCCTCTGCCTCCCTTTCAACACTCCCACCTACTACAGAGCAAAGACCAACAAAAGAGGAAGAGAGCAGTCCTGCGCCCCTCTCATCCACTTTCCCCAGAGTCAGCTCAAGGCTTTGAACAGTCACTTGGACAGAAAATTGATCTGACAAAATACATTGATCTGTTTCAACTTGGATTAGCTTCTTGATTTGGTTCTGGCTTGCCACAGGGCTACAAGAGTGCTAGTACCAGCGCAAGAGAGGGAATAGGAATAAGGGAGCTGGGTAGTTAAGTACGGGGGAAGGCAGCATTGCTTCAGCCAGCTTAAAGCAACTATCAGACTGTAGCCGCCCATGTACAGTTAATACAGCCACCACTCTCACATTAGCTGCAGTGCAGGCAGCAGGTCGACAGAAGCGATTATTCCCCTCTACTCAGCACTTGTGAGCTCCCATCCGAAATACTGTGTCCAGTTTTGCCACACACACCCCCCTTTAAAAGAAATACAGAAAAACCTTGAAAGAGTCCAGCAAAGTGCCAATAAAATCCTGCAGGCACATGACACTACAAGCCTGAGGAACTGCATTTCTTCAACCTGGACAACAGAAGGCTAACTGAGGTGCTACCTGCAGTCTGCCACTAGCTAAAAAGGGTACTAATACGAGCAGAGCCAGCCTCTTCTCATCAATGCGCAGGAAGACATGAGGCAACAGCCAAAACATGCAACACAGAAAACCCCAACCGGATACAAGGAAAAAATAAGTTCACAAACAAGAATGCTCAGGCAAGAGGGTGGAATCACCCTCCTTGGAAATTTTCAAAACTCAAATGGCCCTGACCAACCTGTCCTAACTTTGAAGCTAGTTCTGCTTACAGTGGAGTGCAGGGCCAGACAACCTCCAGGGGCCCTTATCAGCCTAAATTTTTCATCACCATGCTACACAATTCACAGTATCATGCAACATATGCAGGGTCTATAACCTGCAGAGTCATTAAAACTGGATTTGTCCAGAAACAGTCCAACTATTCATACATACTTCATATAGTGTACATGATTTTTCTAAGTTAAAAAATGGGAGAATTCAAAACCACTGTAAATACTGGATTTAAAAGTCACTTTAAACTTGTCACAAAAGAATAGTTTTCCTTTCTCAAAGTCCTTTATAATTTCATACAACCTTAATACATAACTTCAGATACAAAGCAGTAAAATATTATTTTTACGTTTCGTAAAAAGCCTAAGATAGCAGCTAGTTTAGAAAACCAACATTTAGAGCAGTAATTCCCAGAAGTGTGATACGATCAACATCAAAACTTGGTAAGCCATAAGTAAATAAATTTACCTGCAAAACCGTTGTAAAAATCTACACTCGTAACTTCCGTGCAACTACATGGGATCAACTGCTGACTGGCAGCATGCTGGCCTATGACTTCTGAGAGTGAACACTGACCTTTGGAAATCAATGCTTTGAAGCAAGGAAATGACCACTATAGTTACAGCTTTATAGTGGGAGATAATCAAACTTGCATACAGTAACATACGCAGTACCTGAAGCAACTACTGTTTGAGTTACGAGGTATGCCCACTAATCCTCACAAGTTCTTTGTACACATCCAGTGTGTGTACACATCCAGTGTCCATCCTCACAAGACCTGGTACAAAAAAAACTCTGATCCCACCTCCGTCACGCTTTATAATGGATCTGAGCCATCAAATCTTCTGTACCGTTCTGTTGCTCGACACCATTCTCCAGAATTTTAATCTACAATCCCAACATTCATAGTAGCTTCACTATGGAATACCTGAAGAAATACATTGTGATGATTATTGTTACAGTGACAACAATAGAAGAAATCAAAGTTACTGTAATAGTCACTGTAGAGAATGGTATTATAGTGAACTGAGTGACCTAGACCAAATTTACGACATTTTTATCCCCCATATCCTTCCTGAACACAGATGGTAAGATAACACTATTAACCCAATACAAGCATCCATCCCTTGTTAAATTACATCAAAGGATCGCAGCAGTGTTAGGTGATTCCACACAGACTGCAGAGGCAAAAAGCCCAGAGTTGAAGTCCTTAGTCTTTCCCTCACACAAACCTCCATCACGACTCCCGCTAATTTTCACAGTGCTAATATTTTGCTCAGTATGCTTCTGAACTTGGGGGGGGGGGGGGGGGGGGGGAAGAGATGCCATTTTACCACATATTAGGTAATGCATGTCATTTAAGCAGTATGCACTTCAGGTTGCTAAGGTGCTGTAACTACTGCCTTACACACACTGTCAGTTATCTCTCAGGTTCCTAACAGGCAGCCTTGGATTCATTTTAGGAAACTTGCCTACACAGGAACAAAACCTCATTTGCATTCTCTGCGACACAGGAGTGTAAGAAAGGAGTATAAACTCAAACCCTTCTTACCATATATTTTATTCTTACATTTCAAGGCCATGCTACTTTTGAACAATCTAGTATCTTACAAACTGGGCAATTTCAGATTCTTGTAACTAACCAAGCATGTGTTTTATGATTAACTTAAGAGCTGCTCACCACATCGAGCCCTTTATTTTCAAGAAACTGATTTTTACACAGATGGAATACAAAAAACGATTATTAAGAGGTATTTCCCACCTCCCCCCTCTCATTACTGTAAAAAATTATGTGCAGCGGAATAATGACATAGTATTCAATGGAAAGGAGGTAAATATTGAAAAACTTGATTGCAAATTCTCTATTTTACTTGGGCAAAAATACAGAAGGCATAATTATCAAAAAGTCATTTCAGGACAACAGGAGTAAGGAAGCAAAATTAATTTTAAAAATGTACTTTTTAAAACACAAGCATTTAAACTATTCACTTGTAAACCATGCTGTGCTTATAGTCTACAACATGTAATTATTCCTTATGAATGTTTTATCTTCCAGAGTAATCAACAAAAAGCAACCACTATATTGTTGCAAAATCTACCAGGAATTGTGCACTAAAAAAGAGCTAACAAAGTAAAAAATTTGGGATTCTAACCTTGTAACACAGTGCAATATGCAAGTGTGAACTTTCTATATATATGAAAACGTGTTTTCATTCCAAGATTCTACATTGAGTAGTACTTCTAAGATGAACTTGCAATGTTTGAAATTAGCTGTGGAACTGAATTTAATCATCAGTATTTTCAAAGACATCTGTATGGAATAGAGTACGAGAAGAAATTTGTAATTTTAAATATTCAGAAGAATGATGCAAAACCTCTCTATGAAAAACTACTCCAAAAAATGGGAACTATTCAGGAATCAGACAAAGAGCAGCAAGAAAAGAAACACAGAAGTGTTACCTCTCATGAATTGTTAGGCACGACATTATGCATCTTCATGGTTTCTAAGATCTGGCAGGAGATGAACACCTAAGAGGACAGGCAGGGTCTTTACACAACGTGAAGTACCAGCTCCATGTACAGAGGGGCAAATAAAAACCACACACGAAAGCACAGACAACCTACAATGGGTTGTTTATCCAACTCTTAAAATTTATTTCCCTTTAGTATACCATTTAAAAAAAAAAAAAAAAAAAAGATTTGAGTTTGGCAAATGTGGTAACTTATCAAGCTTCCAAAAACTACAGTGATATTTTAATACATTAAGAAAAAAAAGAAACGTGCAGTTCAACTGCTAACAGTATGTATAATAGTAAAGGTTAATCCAGCTACAGTCAAGCACACAGAGTACATGTGTGAACCCCCAGTGAAGCTGTTTAAAATCTGTTTCCCTCAGACACACATGTTCAGCATCGAATTTCTAATTTATTCAATAAAACTTTTTCCTACTGCATCCAGAGCTGCTCTTGGCAACACCAAAATCTTGACAAAACTTTCATCTGGAAACAGATTTTTTTTAAACAGCATGGAGAAAATCCAGAGTAACTCGTAGCCTGGAAGCCAGGATGCTTACCTACCCCATGGGATTCACCAGGTTGAACACTCGGCTCAGCCCATTTCCCCAGCAGTGACTATCCTCATCACTATGCTATGGCCTATTTTGGGCTCTGTCTTCTAAGCTGCTCCACGGCATACACAATTCTTCAGGAATCTCAATAGTCATAAAACATTTTGAAAGGTCCTGGTTTCATCCCAAAAGAGGAAAAGGAGGCAGCGTAATCTCAACAGTTCCTTATGAAAGAAATGTTCGCCTGCCCAAAGGAAGTTAGATGCTCTTAATTATTTCTAGAAACTACTGTATGCAATAACGCAGGCTACTAGCATACATTATTTGTGCAACACAATACTTCAAGAGATGTGAAGTCAGTTCTTCAGATGTTTTTACCTTGTTTCTACTAGAGAATACCTGCGTATCATACTTCTCATTCTGTGCATATAATTTTCAAAGACTCTGAAAAAACACTTACGCAGTCCCAGAATGCAACTTCCTTATGATCTGGTCATTTCTCAATTAATTTATAAACCAATGCCCAATTAATGCCTTTTCATTGCCACTCTAGTCCATACTAGTTTAAAAAAAAAAACAAAACCACCAAAACTGGTTACCTTGCCACAGGCATGGTTCACACAAGCTAGTATCAGCTAACAACTGCCAATAATTAAAGCTGAACAGAGATTTATACTCCTTTCAGTTATTATGTTTGGGAAATCAACTGAAATTTGAATACGATGAACTGACAGATGTGTAACTAATTCAGCAGTGCAGTCCATATCAACGCCCCCAAAACCAGACTGAAAATCCTCCACGCTGCCGATCTTGTCCTTGTTGAAGCCACTGCCTTGCTGAAGCCAATGGAGATTTTGCCACCTATTTCAGTGGGGCCAAGGTATTTTCTGTAGTTGACACATCTCAATAAATTCAAGCTTCAACACCAAAAATCTTGAAATTCCACACTCAGATCAAGTTCACAGTAAAAACTACTGCAAGTTCCACCTGAGACAAGGCGTAAAATCAGCCCTTACAAAAATGATCAGTCTCTTGCAATGAAGTTAAAACTTTCTCCCTGGATGCCCCTCTCTTCACTTCACCACCTTTTCTTAATACCTTCAATGAAAGAAAGGCTATTGTATTAAGTTTTGACAGTGATCTGCCCACCTTCTGCTTTCTTTTCCTTTTGGTAAGCATTCCCTTACTCAAAGTAACATCAGAAGTAGCTCTAGAACATTTTAAAACTAGTGCAAGAGAATAAATTAAAGCAATAAAAAAACCTGATAGTCTATTTGTGTTAGTTAATCATGTTAATTTTTGTCTAAAACCGCAGCGATTCTCAAATAAAGCAAAAAATAATACAGACACAGTAGTTGTTTTTCCAACACTGAAAGCAGGGGCAAAGGAACATTGTAAAATAAAGACACACGTATTCATTTAATTACGTGATGATCTCGAAAAAACATCAGTTCAGGTCAGTGTTCATGCATTTATGTTGGTGCAACAAGGGCTCTGCCGATACTGCTTATTCCAACTTTCAAACTAGAACAGTTGCAGGTCACAATGAATGTTAGATCAGTTTATTAATCTTGCTGCTTTTCCTCTACTGTAAGAAAGCAAAACACACTTGTTTTTGTAGACAATCCCCATATCTATGCTGGACCAGCTATGTCACCATAAAAAACCTTTCAAGCACAGATGCAGCTTATTCCAGCAAAACTACTAGAAGAAATTATGCCAACCCTCTGAACAGAATGAACTACATCATCAAAGAGGCTCTTATGCCTGGACGATATCTATTATTTAGACAGCGATCACACACTTTCACACTCTCACCGCTACATCTACACTAAAAAGCATCAGCCATTAGACTTATCACAAGCCTAATGCAACATGAAAAGGCATGATTATTGACCATTAGAGCCACATTATAAAACATAACTGCAGTTACTCAGACACAACTTTTCTGGAACTGATGTGGAAATATACCAGCAAAACTCTGAAAATACCGCTACAACGAATGCGCAAGTAGCACACCAACACATCCATGCCTGCAAAGCTCTTCAACTCCAGACTATGGACTTAACCTCTGCTGCAAAACTTTATGGATACACAAAGGGTCCTTGAAGGAAATTGGAAATGCAGCTTATACTAGCAGGACTTTGGGTTTTTTCTCTCAGTACAATGAAACTAAATAGATAAAACACTACTGGAAAAGGACACGTGGGGGGGCAGGAAAACTGCACATCTACAAGGTGACACAAATATTTAGCTATGGTAGAACCATCTGTGTCAAGGGCACAACTATGTAGCACTGACCTCACCTAGGGCCACACATATACTGACAGTATTATCAACTCAAGAATACAGGTATTAATATACAAGGCAAGTGCTCAAAGTATGAACAAAGTAAGAACACACTTAAAATACATGAGTACCATACTAGTGAATAAGCCAAGGTGCACCAATGAAAGCACAACCGGGCTAGTGTTTCAACACGGTGAGCTTCTGCACACCTCCATCAACATAAACAAGGTATGCAAAATACAAAGTACCACTTCCAACAACAACAAAAAACTTTTAAGCTCAGACACAGCCAAAGAAATACATCTAAAAAGAATAGATCTAATATATTTAAATACTATCCGCCAAAGATCTCAACTCAAGAGGAGAATACGTTTTGCTTTAATGCAAGCAGGTCAAAGTAGAGAGTATACATAGCCATTTGGCAAGTATTATAGAATCATTTAGGTTGGAAAAGACCTTTAAGATCATCGAGTCCAGCTGTTAACCTAGCACTGCGAAGTCCACCACTAAACCATGTCCCCAAGTGCTACGTCTACACGTCTTTTAAATACCTCCAGGGGTGGTGACTCCACCACTTCCCTGGGCAGCCTGGTCCAACGCCTGACAACCCTATCGGTGAAGAAATTTTTCCTCATGTCCAATCTAAACCTCCCCTGGCGCAACTTGAGGCCATTTCCTCTCATCCTATCACCAGTTACTTGGGAGAAGAGACCAACACCCACCTCGCTACAACCTCCTGTCAGGTAGTTGTAGAGAGCGATGAGGTCTCCCCTCAGCCTCCGTTTCTCCAGGATAAACAGTCCCAGTTCCCTCAGCCGCTCCTCATAAGACTTGTTCTCCAGACCCCTCACCAGCCTCGTTGCCCTTCTCTGGACACGCTCCAGCACCTCAATGTCCTTCTTGTAGTGAGGGGCCCAAAACTGAACACAGTATTCGAGGTGCGGCCTCACCAGTGCCCAGTACAGGGGCACGATCACTTCCCTACTCCTGCTGGCCACACTATTTCTGATACAAGCCAGGATGCCATTGGCCTTCTTGGCCACCTGGGCACACTGCCGGCTCATATTATGCTCTGAGAGAATATAAACTGGTCATTTTTATCCCATTTTTGTCATGTTATTTTCACAAATTAATGAAAAATCTACACACAATCTGCCAGAAATTAGTGCGTAAGAGAAATTTTATTGTATAAAAATTCACTATCTTGATCCCAAGACTGTTAACAAAAATGCAAAATAATCACTTCAAGAAAGAGTGAATTTCATGTAATAAGATTTCTGAAATATGTGAAGAATACCGTACTCCACACTCAATAGATTTTTAAACAAAGTTTTAGCAGATGTATTGTTTAAAAAGCTAAAATGTTAACAAGGCTGTCCCCATGGAAGTCTTTAGAAAAGGGAGTTTATATCCCGACAATTTTTTTAGTGTATTCTGAGCAAGAAAAATCTGTATTTCACAAGAAACGTCGTTTAAAGTCCTTCAACACCAACAGGCCAAGAATTTAAACAGCCTTAAAATTAATCCCATATTTTAAAAAATCTCCCACTTCTTTCAGGAATGAGCAAGAGGCATGGGGAAGCCCTCCTCTGATCTGTCAGAAAGCATAAAAGGAAGAACTACACAAGCATTCCACACTCCTTAGTGGGCGCAGCATGAGCTGGTCTGGCAGCATACTTGCTGTTCCTTAATACAGATGTTGTAGGTATTCAACTCAAGCCTCATGAGCATTGATCAGATTACACAGAAATGTAAAAAAGTTTTGATCAAAAAATAGGAGACCATTTTCAACACTCTCCCTAAAAAACAGCACCAAAAGAAAACTCTGAAAGCATATTAAAGTGGAGCTGCCAAATTTGAATAATTTGGAAAAAGCACTGCTTCCTGTGAGACGTAAAGGAGAGACAAAAACTTGAAGAGATGCTAGTGTCCCCCCCAAAAAAAATTACCAAGAGAGTAACAGCAACAAAATGAGTTATCTACCCAGCCACCAAGAAGTTACTTGCCCTTGAATTTTTGCAAGCACTTTGAAAGGTATTGAAGGCTCTTTAATGACTATTACTTCACCCTGTGGGCTACACTACAGCATTTTTTAAAGGTGGATTTCTTTTTTAATGGCATCTATTTTTTGGTCCTCATTCAACAGAAGAGAATGTTCTTCCAAATCTTTTTTCTTCATACAGTCTGAATCCATCTCACATCAAGAAACACTTATTTTACAGATATGAAA
>NW_008825306.1:907938-910206 GCF_000699105.1 Pygoscelis adeliae
CACGCAGCTTCTGGGATTTCGGGGAGAGGATCTCAAGGCCCGAGAGAGTAACGCTTTCAAGACAGAAAGAGAAATGGCCCGAGCGGGGTGCGACGGCAACGCCCCACACGGCGCGGCGACAGCAGAAAGGACCTTAAAATGGCGCCCGTGGGGGAGGAGAGCCAGAGTAAAACTTCACAACAAACGTTGGCAGGAAGCCAGACAGCGCCATCTTCCCCTCTCTCTCCCACTCCCCCTCGCACCGGGAGCTCCGCCGCCAACGCTCGCCGCCGAGCCCGGGCACGACCGGAGCCACCTCCGGAGGACCTCTCCCTTCTCCAAATCCTGTTTCGTTCCGTACTGCCGAGCCCCGAGGAGGAGAGGAGCGGGGTGCGAGGAGCAGAGAATCGGGGAAAAGCGAAGGCCTCCACATCTCTTTCCTTCCCCCAGCGATTATTCAGTAACGCTTCGAAGTAAATATAAACGCGCCTTCTCTACGCCGTTTAATTTTGCCCGGTTTTTAACATTACTACATCTGCTTTCTGCCATAATCTGTAAGTGAATTTTGCAATTAATAGCAAAACCAAATTATAGCTAGTACTGAAGCCCCCCATAACCCAATAAATGTGAACTGTGAGGATTTCAGAAAATCCCCTCCACAACCAACTACTGTTTTAAGCCCCAAGTAAAAACTATTTATAAAACATTGTCTCCTTCACGGAAAATCATCCCAGCAGCACAAAGGATCAGATTCACATCCACTCTACAGCAAAGTCAAACGGGTTACTCCAGAAAAAGACGGTTTATTGTTATGTTTTAGAAAGAGGCGTTACAATTAAATATTCTCTCTCCAAAAGGAAAAAAAAAGCACAGCGGAAAACTTGGTCCCGAAAAGGAGAAAAAAGCGCATTAGCCCAAACCTACCGCCCGAGCATTTCGCGCACCCACAAAAAGCAGCACCGTTTCCATTCCTTGGTTAAAAGCAGGAGGCAGAGAGCAATTCAGAGGAAATTGCAAATAAAGAACCAAACAAATCAAATCAAATCTAGTGGCAACACCGAAAGCGAGGAAACGAGTGAAAAATAAATCCCCAGAAGGCACAAATCTGAGACACGAGCTCAAAGAAATGACAAGATTAGGGTGGTGGCGAGTGGAGGGGGGAAAGGAAAAAATCAAGCCAGGAGTGAAAAAGGAAAAAAGAAAAGAAAAATCCTTCCCAGCTCCACAGCCAGGAGAGAGACGAAGTGTCTCCATTTTCCCGACGAGGAGGAAGAAAGAGCGTTTCACAGACCACAGAGCTTTAGAGAAAAGCAAAGAAACGAGGGGGGAAAAAAAAGAGGGAGGAGATTTGAAAAGATTATTTTTCTTTCTCCCTCACACACTCTCTCTATCCCCCTCTCTCCCTCTCACTCTCTCTCTCACACTCACACACACACACACTCTCCCTCCTCTCCTCTTTCCATCCCTCTCTTGATGGCCATCAAGGGGGCGGAAAAAAAAAAAAAAAGACAACAACAACAACAAATTTTAAACCGGCTCAATCAATGAGTCATTAAAAGAGATTTTTCTTCCCTCCTCTCCTGAATTTGCATGGCATCAGCAAGAAAAAAAAACCCACCCCAAACCTCTCCCCTCTCTGCAGCTATCAGCCTGGACCTGAAACCTTATCTCTCCCTTCTCCCCCCCCCCCCCGCCACTTTTTTCAACACCATTTTTTTTAAGTGCCCTCCACAGCCGCCGCCACCACCAGCCTCGCGGAAAAAAAAAAATATGGTTCATTTCCATGTGAATCCACATCTGCCCAAACAACAGCCACCCACAAAATATCCCTCTTCTTCCTCCTCGTCTCCCCTCTCGCTCGCTCTCTCTCTAGATATATATTTATATACATAGCCCCAGAGCCAATAGCTCTCTGGGCTGAAACCTAATATCCTGGTTTTGGCAACTCCTGGTTGTTAATTTGCTCCTCTTTCTTTTCTGTCTGTCTGGAGATAGATTTCCCCCCTCTCTTTTCCCTCCCCGAAGGAAGGGAGGAAGGAGGTTGTGTGTTTTTTTTTTCCTTGAAATTTTTATCACAAAATTATAATACACTCAAAGGGAAACTCACCGTCATGAAAAAGCAGTGCCTTGTCAACGGGGTTTCTTCGCCATCACATCAGGGGCTGGCAGTGTAAGAGAGAGAGAGGGAGAGCGAGAGAGCGAGGGAGGGAGGGGGGAGAGAGCGAGCGAGCGAGCGAGCGAGGGGGAAAGAGAAAGAGAGCGAGAGAGGAGAGCGCGGCGCGGCACGGC
>NW_008825306.1:910578-919713 GCF_000699105.1 Pygoscelis adeliae
TTGGGGTGGGCGGGGGGGTCCCCAGAAAAAAAAATGCAAGGTCACCTTGGAAAAGATAGGATTTGATCCTCTTACAAGTTGCAATATTTTGAATATTTTTAGATACGTTCTTTTTCTTACCGCCCTTGGTGGAAACAAATGACTTGAACTTCAGCTGCTTAAAAAAAGTTTTGGGTAACCTAAAGATGCTAATTTGGAGTCAAAGCTTACAGCACTGAGAGTTCATTGATACAATTCTACAATTTATTTCAGCTAAAAGCATTAATATAATGATTTTGTTCAAAGCTTTTTGGTCATACAAAAGTAATTCAACTTAAAATATTCACTTTATTCATTAAAAATATAACTAAAAATTCTTTATTCAGATGATTCAGAGAAGCCTAGTTTATTTAAAGCAAAACCATTTTGATTGAAAACAGAGTTAGATTCTTAGCATGTAGAGATATGTATGGTAACGCTTTTAAAACATGAAATCTCTTTAAGACCCTTTTTCTGCTGCTAAGCGTAATTCCCAAGGATCTGTACATTGCAACCTTTTCTATTTTTTTCCTAAGAAAAAGCAACCGGGTTAAAACTCCTTAGGGACAAGGATTTGAAGACTTTATTCAGTAGCGCACTCTTCTTGACTGGCTTTACAGCTCAAAAAACACAAAGTTTTTACTTTTTAAATACAATTACATGAAAATGGTTCTGGGCAGTGTACTAAGTGGACCTTCTTGAAGAAGTTGGCCAGGTTTTTTATGTTCAAAAAAAAGTCAGCACCTCAGCATTCTTTTCAGTTAGAATCTGGTTGTATTATTTTTTTAAGTAATCAACCAATTCATATTACAATATGGGAATCAAAGGTTAAGCCTGATTCCAAACCTTTGCCAGAGCCAAGACTCCCCTGCAATTCTTGTTTACATGCGTGCCCACAGTAGAAAATTTAGGTGAAGTTTCAAATCGCTCCCTAAATGGAAAGGTCGGGCCCTAGCAAACAGGCCTTAGCGTGAGTCCAACAGATCCTTCACGCAGTCCAGACATATTGGAACACAAGCGTGGCGCTGCCTAGTCCCTCAGCCAATAGCTTAACTTCACTTTTCATAAATACGGTATGGGCCTGAATGGACGTAAACACCACGTGTCAAAGAGCTGAGCGTCCTAATTGCTCTTACAGCCTATACCCCTGACGCTAGGATTAGAAAATCGAAAAGGCCAAACTTCGAGGTCCCTACCTTCAGCAAATGCTTCAAGGGGCCAAACCCCGCCCTGAATTAAAGCCTACCCAGCATCACTGGCTTTAGAGAATGTTGCTCAAGTAAGAACTTGTGAGCTGGAGAGAGACCACAAGCGTTCTTCTGATTTGGTTAACAGGAAGGAACTTTGCTTCAGAGGTTATGAGGTAGAACATCTGATCAGTGTATTATTATTCTCCCAGTCCTACAGAAACCACAAATAGGAAGTAGGCAATACAAAGAAGGAATAGGAGGAAGGAGGACGAATGATTTTGAATAGACTCCCTTATCATAAGAAACACAAGGAAGCCTACGTAAATTGTCCGTGATTGTACCATAATTTGCACTTACTTTCCCTGAAGGATGTTTCCAAGCAGCGCTGACAATAACCTTGCTAAGCAGGGACAGTCAAAAAGGGAAGGAGAGCTAACATCTATACAGTGAAGCACCCTGAAGCAACTAGACTTCTCCAGACCTACACAGGTCAGTGAGTTTAAGAATGAGAACCCTTTACATTGCCACTGAGTGGATGACACCAAACCAGAACACACTGTACCCTCTGCAGAAGTAAATTTGCATATATTTTTATATTTGCTATATCTGTTCAGAAACAGAATTGGTTCAGGTAGAAACGGTTACTGAAAAAAACCAAGGGTTGGCTGTGACTTTATAGGTCAGATTGAAGTACGCACTTAATGTTACCTTCAATACTAAAAAGTTTGCATGCAGTCTTCAGCTGTAGTGTTACCGCTTTCTGGTGTACTACAGAATTTTCCAGACCACATTTGTAAAGAAATACTGCTTTTTGCTGTGAGGTACTCGTGCTTTTTTAAGAGGATCACATGGTATTTCTGAACTGTCATTGCCCCAGGAGGTTGCCCGTCTTCTCACTGCCTTACTGCATTAACACAAAAGACCCTAATATATCAAAATTCTTCTGCTCCAAGGTCACCTGCCCAGAGCTGTCATCCTCAACCAGAGTCCTATTCTCCAAATTACGTACAATGCACATTCAGTTGCTGTCTCTCCTTAGCTTCCTCAACCATGTTCATTCATTTTCTCATTCATTTTCCTGTAGCAGCTTCAGAAGGAGTAAGGGGAAATAAGCATACGAAGAAAGGCAAGACCAATGTCAAAAAGGAATAGGAGAAATCTTTCGAAGACAGACATTGGCGTAATAATTCTTAAGTACAGCTACCGGGAACATCATGTGCACCCATCACACAACATACTACTTGGCTATATTTTGACATCAACTGTCAAACTGTGACCATGCTATTTAACAACTACCACTCTCATAGGTGTGCAAAGATACCAAATGACATTTGGAGTGAGTGGAAATACATAGCCCTGAAATGACAGATTATGCAGAAGTGAAAACTAGGCTTAGATATTGAGAGGGAGAAAATAAGGGGGTACAAAACACCCTCCCCATTTGTTCTGTCTCCAGGTTTCTCCTAGATCAAGTCACTTTATTATTATTCAGCCCATTTTTCCAGGTCTGCATCACAAGCATTCCAATTCTTGTGCAATCATAAACTAGTACCCCAAAAGAAGATTAAGCAGCAGCAGATTCATAAGAAAGAATTTAAGGACTAAGCTATGTGCATTAAAGGAGTGAATTCCACAGTCATCCCAAATTCTTGCATGAATAGTTGTTTTGTAACCTCAACTCACTGCATCCTCTCTGAGGTATACTGGATGGAAAGGAATGCCATTTACTCCACTGCAGCCTTGCTTCCTCAGACTGAGTGCTTCAGCTCTATTGACAGCACTTCTTCCCGTGCTTCTTTACCTCTCCATCCCTTAACATGTTTCTTGTGTCGGCACATCACCAGACACACCATTTATCCAACTACATACTGCTTTATTAATTACTAATTTAGATAAGAATAAATAACTCTTAAGCTTGAAGGCACAGAAACAAATAGGTCGTCATTAAAAGGTACAAGCAATAGAAAGGTAGAGGTCACAACACTTGAAAAGCAGGGCACTGCACTCAAATACAGCGGCATGAAGGGAGACAAGGACTTTAACTTGGAATACAAATGCAACATACCACATGAAAAATTCAGTTCGATATCCATATCAACCAACAAATTTTGAATAGTTGCCACCAATACTTCAATGACCCACCAGTAAAAGTTTCCTAAACATTACAAATTTCAGCTCGATACCATGCCTTACTTACACAAAACAGTACCTACAAAACCAGGGTCATAATTGCATGATGTAACTTATAAACCTGTATGACTCCAGTATCAATCGTCATACCAAACACAGGACTATCTAACCAACACGTATCTTAAGGGGTGATTGGTTAGAACGTAGGTAGTAAAAGGAGGTAATGAAGAGTGAACCTCAGAACAAGAGATTTACACCAATACCAGCAGACAGACAGGTTTCTATGACTGGAGATTGTGTGGAGGCCAACAGGGCTGTTCTGTGCTGAATCCAAAGAACAGATTTTGGAGAACTGTGCTTCTCTGAGATGCGGATCTGACGTACGGAAGACAATCAAGTAAAACCAGAGAAAATGTGGTGACTGGACCTCCCATTGAAACAAATGACAATGCAAAATTATTACTGGAACAGATCGAAAATAACTGTATCATGCTCTAGGTTATTTAAATAGAATCTCATATTCTTCAGCTTAGAGTACCTTAAAAAGGAGAATTAAGTTTGAAAGACTAATAGCTCTCACTTCCAATTTAGAATAATCTTAAGATATTCAGCCACTGAAATGTATTGGAAAAAAACACCTCTGGAGACAGAACTTTACGACGGTATCTGGAGAAATAATCTTCAACAACTAACACCGCCAAAATTTATAGAAGAAATTTAAACTAAAAATGATAGCAGAAATTGGGAGAAGCTTCTATAATATTCATAGTTAATTTGGTTAGCACAGATGGATGGGAAAAAAAATCAGGTAAGTAAGGATACAGAAATACATAAGAGTATGTTAATGAGTAGATGGACACAAGGTTTTAAAAAAAAAAAAAAAGGTAGTGGTAATTAAAAACAGCAGCCAGGCGATAAAGCTAACAAAAGGACCATTCCTAATACAACTGAGGTGCTGTGGATGATTTAAAAAAAAATAAAAATCAAATAAACATTAATAGAAGGAACCTAGGCAAAAACTGGAGACCTAAAACATGAAACAAGGCATTTTAGACGTAACAGAAACACAGTGGAACAGTAACTTATACCAAAGGCATTCATGTTCAGGAAAGAAACACAAACATGTTAAGCTGTACTTGTATAAGGACAAGACAAAATGGAGGAACAGAGGGACATTATGAATAAAGCACCATCTAAATCACAACTTTTGAGAAAGAATTATTTTACTTGGGTATTTCTGGGACCCTACTAGAAACCAACTGGATAAGATTTGGATACGAATAAAGATTGCTGTAAGGGAAGTCTTAGTATTATCACTAGAAAGTGTATCAATATGAATGGAATTTATTCTCTCAGATTTAGACTGAAGAACAAACGCTAATAATAGGAGGCGGCAATCCTCCTTCAAAATGATAGCTGACAGATTTTTTCATAAGATGAATAAATGGCAAAAAGAATACAAGTTTAGTTTTGTTAACTAATGAATATACTACAGGAGAGCTAACAGAAAATCAGTAAACTTGGATACAATGACTTCATGTTAATTCTATTTAAATTATTCAGAAAAATAAATGGAATATGTTTGCAATTAAGATTCACAATTCCAAAATGGAAAACTTTGATATACTATTGAACCTAGGTGGTCCATTGAACCAACTAGTCCAATAACCAAACATAGTTTTCTGAAATGCCTTAAAATTAAAAAAAAAACCAACCGTAAAAGCATCTGAAGTCTAAAGTAAGGCACTGGAAAAAATCTCTTGGGAACTCCAGAACTAACAGAATAATTACCTCAAGGGAAAGTCCATAAGACAGCATCTGTAGCTTACATACTTGGTCTTCGGAATTTAACTAAAGTCAATTAGCAAGTTAGGATCCTAAATACCAGTTAGCAACTAGGCCTGGACCAAACCTAAGTGCTCTTCTGCTCTCAAGCTTTTGTGTTTAGCCTATTTGGGCCTTGCTTTGTTAATCTTGAAGTGCCTCTTGTCATAAAATGTTATGCTTGGAAGTCTGCCCCTGGTTTTGGAGGAGAACTCATTTTTGTAGAAATGAATTTGTTTCTCCACCTTCAGCACTGGGAGTACCAGGTTCTCGGAAGGGACCAGCTCAGACTCGTTTCAAAACAAGTGCACCTTGACTGGTCGGAATATAATTAGTATCTTAAGCATTCCTAAGGATTACATTTCAAAGCTTTTGCATTACTCACAGCAATTAAGATGCACCAAGTAAGTTTTACAGTTTTAGCTCTAACTCTCTAATTAGTGATTTAAAAACACACATATTTTACATTGTCTTGCCTTTCCATATGGCCAAATATATAAAGCACAACATTTTACTCCAAATAAAAGCTTTTTTAAAAACAATCAGTATGCCAAATGTAATGTTAAAGGAATTTATTTTTTTCCAGGAGAAGAACACAGAGATACAGTGACTTGACAGTCACTTTTACCGAAGCCCCATTCCACCGTGAAAAACATATAGTCTACAGTATCTTAAATGAATCATAATATAGCTTACATCTTTAATGCCTGATCACAGTGCCAGAGGAGTTCAAAGAGCCCTTACTAAAACCAGCAGTAGAATAGGACGGTTGCGCAAGCCACTGAAGTACCTACTTTGTAGCCAGAAGTAATTACGTGCATCTGCTAATCTCTGCTGGAGAAACCCAGTCTAACAGGCAGAGATCACATCTACCAGGTAAAAGCTCCATGCAAGATACAGGGGCTGCTGCTTTTCCTGAAAACACAGCTAAAAGACAAAATAGCATTTTTTGTGTGTGACGGTGCAACACACATGCATTACACCCTTTGGAATAAAAAAACGTCAGTGTTGGGAATACATACCGATGATAAGGCATAACTGTATTTACTTCCTGCCTTTGCTTGAAAGAGTGCAAATCTACATCTTGAAATCACGCCACAACTATGAGGTTCTTGACTTTCACAAGCTCAGGAACCTCAGGTGTCACACATCTGTGTAACAATACCAATAATGGGTAAGAATCCATTATTATGAGGCCAGACACCCAGTTGCCTCTGTGGATCTCGCTTTTACTCCCCACTCTTCTTAAAATAATGATGGAATAAGACAGGATCTTGAACCTTCACCTGAACTATGCTATACATCTCACTTCAAAAGGCTATGAGTTAATGCTGCTGAGCTAGTTTAAATCAGTGCAAAATAATTCAGGTAGATAGCATTCAAGAGCGATAACCATGGGATGCAGATTTAAACCTGGAAGCGTGCGCAATGGAGCTTCTGTTTTGGAGTTTCACAGCACTAGATCCAAATAAGCGTGTGCAACCTGCAACTTCACGTAAAACAAATGACACTGTACAGTCCAAGCAACAGCAAAAGGTCTTACTGAAATGACTACTATCTACTTTCAAACCACAGAGGAACTAAAGCACATCCGGGAGGGGGGTAGGAAAAAATTATAACACAGACAGAACTATGTATCTTACTTTTATCTAATATCCTCAAACATCTAAACTGCTTGTCACAGCTTACCAAAATGACTGCAAGCCTGAGCTAGAAGGCTTACATTTTATTCAGGTGGTTACTGTTTGGGAAATTGTAAATCTTCTGTTCTCTATGGCTTATAATGGAGCACGCTAAGCAGCCTCAAAACATAAAAGTTGCTGCCAGCAAAGTCAGGAAGAAAATTGTCAGCCTTTCTATTACCACAAAAAAAAAATATATATACACACCAGTATCAATTATACCAAAACCTCAAATTGTAAGTGTGGAAAGTAATTTTGGAACATCAAGATGAGATAGTTGGAAGAATTTTACTGCTCCCTTTTTAGTTTATCATTATGGTCACACACTTCACCTTCTTGTATCTGGGGTTATTTTGCTTCTAACCCAAAAATCATTTGTGTGCATTAGCAAGGTGAAAAGATTCCAGTCGCTCCCAGAAGCTCCTATTCACAAGTGTATTTGGTCCTCATTAATTTAAACCTCCAATCACCTCTAGAAAAAACAATTTAGAATACCTAGCTTTCTAAGTGCCCCAATGTAATAAAAAGTAATCATTATAGCGTAATGATATAGCAGCATAAAATACTTAACATTTATTTTGAGCTGTCTACACTAGTGTTTTCTTGTAATCTTTTCATATATAAAGTTGTTTTACCCACTGCAATTCATCTACCGGGTCACATCTGTGTAACAACACCAAAGCCATACTCCAGTAACATTTGTGCATACTGAAAAACAGCAAAAGCCTTTTTCTGTCAATATTCTCATGTATAGGATAAGCACTTACATCACTGTTGCCATCTGCATTACCTACACTCATGGGAGCATAAGGCAAAAAAGCCTGCTATGTAAAATGAAACTTTCCTTATGAAACACAATGGAAATCAGGATTTTTTTTTTTTTTTACAGTGAATTAATTGCACCATGTTCCTGCCTAATGTAACATTACTGCAATTACTGCAGGAGTGGATTTGACTATTTGTTAGCAAAAATGCCTAAGACTTACTAAACGCATCATTTAAACACATTGGTAGGAAAAAAAAAATCAAGTGAGAATATTTCAAGATATCCTTCCGTCTTCATGATTGAGCATTCTCCCTTTCTACAAGGTAAGAGGCTTTAATTTTTAAGACTAAAAATCTAATTTTTCAGAAACAAAATTCTGGACGCATTAACATTGCAGTGTTGTGACAGTTAAGAGCTGTAATGCATTAACCACAACGTTACCCATCCTGCTGCCCCCCATCCAACCTGCTCCAAAGTACTACTGTTACGCAACGATCCCTTGAAATCCCCTGGTTTTATATTGTAACAACGATAAGGAAAGAACATTCTCTATTTTAGTGCAAGTCCTTTACGCATTACAAGGACTAAAGGCATTTCATTGCCTTTCTTCTGTCATCCTAATCAGGCTGACATTATTACATATAAGGTTCAGGTACTCCGTACCCTCTAATGACGTTATATCATGTCTAACACAGACATTAAACCGTATTTCTCAGGAAACAGAAAACAATGGCTACTTTCAAGCTAAGGCTACTTTCAAATGCTAACCTTAAGTAGCGTAACAATCTATACTTCCAAACAGGAACTTTAGACGAAAACCTCATGCTATCACCAAATAGAGGACAGCAAATTAGGAATATCTACTTTGGGTTTACCACCTTTTTGTTTCAATGGGTAGTTTTAGGTTAATTTATTATAGGTAACTTCAAAACGCCAAGGGAAGGGTGATGATATTTGTAGAATTGGACAGTAGTTAAATTTATTTTCATATGTTTCTGAAAGAGTGCTTTGTGTTAACTTTCTTTGTCAAAATTAACGTGCCATGAAATAGAAGAGCAGTTCTCAAAAGAATACATCAGAACGATGGTCACTTTTCTACTTTGTGGCCAGGCGTACTTCATTTCTGGTTCCTGCTGCAAGTTTCCTTAAAACACATCTCCTAATTATAAAACTTAAACAGGTGAAGAAAGTCTTCCTTGCCACGCTTCCATATAGGCCTCGGTGGATTTCTCATACAGACCTCCCTCCAGGGCACAGTAATCCACAGGCACCGCCCTCACGTTTTCCCTCAAGAACTGAACTCTCTTCTGGAGCAAAACACTCAAGAACTCATATAAGCAGCTAAGAAGGAAAACACTCCACCTGGCAGCACCTTTGCAGTTACCTGCAAGCGTCAACGGCCTTTTTCATAACTACTTCACTGCAGAAGAGGAAACAGTAGGGAAGGTTTATTGAAACGCTGCATTGACAGAGCCTCCCAAAGACAGCGGCCCCGCGAAGCCGCCAGCCGACCCCAGGCCCGCGG
>NW_008825306.1:921080-936196 GCF_000699105.1 Pygoscelis adeliae
CACGCTGCGGATGCGGGACTGCCGGGGCTGCACCGTGCTCTGCGGGCCCGTTTCCACCTCCGCGCTGGTGGATGGCTGCAGCGATTGCCTCCTGGTGCTGGCCTGCCAGCAGCTCCGCAGTCATCGCACCCGCGACTGTCGGTTCTACGTGCAGGTGACCAGCCGGGCCGTAATCGAGGACTGCACTAAGATCTCCTTCGCCCCCTACGCCTGGAGCTACCCTGGTATCGAGAGAGATTTCGAGTCTTCTGGGCTAGACAGAAACAGAAACAACTGGAACCTGGTGGATGACTTTGACTGGCTGGCGACCGACAAGCCTTCGCCCAACTGGAGCCTGATCCCCGAGCAGGAAAGAATCAGCCGCTGGGACTGACTGCAGAGGCAGCTCGGTGCTGAGCGAGGAATCCTGGTGTGAACGCATTGATTCGTAAACTGTGGGACTTCATCCCCGATATGCCATTAAATGATTCCATTCGGTATTTAAATTGTGAATTACAATGTACGACTGGATTTTTCTAATTGAAGAATACCAGTCAAATATAGTTCACTGTTCTTACACAAGTTGCTGCTATAATCTTTATGTATCACTGTGGAATTTGCCAACTACTGCAGTACCTCATTGCTGAGTTTTTCTAATTAAGGTGGGGCAAGGGGCACCAATCCACAAACAACAGCGAGCTGCTTTTAGGGCTGTTGTGCTGCCATCACTCACACAGGCAGAATCTGAATTAGCTGCAGGTAGTAGAAGCTGTACTGCAATGGAAAGATCAGATACCAAATTTCTGATATTTTTGTGGTTCTCGAGTTGCAGATGACAGTACAGTGTCTTATGGGGAGTATGGGAGTGGAATTCTGTGAGGTGATGGGGAACAGTGAAATCTGTAAGCTGTCTTTCTGTACTTAGGCTTTTATTTCAAGTGAGATAAGTCTAAAGGAAAAAAGTCTTGTAATGAACATTTAATGCTCTCCTAACATATTAATGATTGTTTGAAATTATCAAACCCATAGAGGCTATATAAATACTAAGCCTTCACAGTCTGAAAATATTACGTGAAAGAATGCTCCTTCTGTAAACAGTTTCAACTTGAGATAAATAAAATGAGTGCTTTGAGTGTACTTTTTGGGGCATACATTAAGTGCCGATTAACATTGCAGAAGCTAGGTAAACTGCTCTACTGCAGTCTGAAACTTCAGGGGAGAGATGTTCAGGTACGTTCTACTAGTTGTTTCATCTGTCTACAAGACACTAGGCTTTGTGGTGCTGTGATCTTCATGTACAGCACCCTGCTACTGCGTAATTGCAGTGTTGACAGAGGGAGTCAGTAAAAGAGGAAGATGAAGTGCTATATTCCAGTTCCAAAATTGCGTGTTATCTTGCATAAAGTGCACAGTAACTTAAGTCCCATTTCTTCACTCCGGCTAAATTTTTAAAAAGTAGCAACATTATGGAATATAATGTTTTTACAATGCCCTGTTAGTGTTGGTGCAGTGACCACTATCAATACATAAAGTATATATAGCAGTTCTAGGTTTCCAAAACACTCCTTAACTTGTGACATTTTATAAGAAATCATTGTTTATCTTGCCTGAGAAACAGCTTAAGAGTTGTATTTTAAAAATGCAAAATACTCATGCTGCCCTACCCTTGTACACGTGCCTCTAACAGAAAATTAATGTTAGCTGAACCATCAAAAACTGCATCGTTGTTACGAGAAGTACTTGAAGCTTCACTTGAGTACTTGACTGGTTTTGAGCAGAGAAACTTTTTATCTATCACCTAAGTTGTTTTCAGCTTATTTAAAAGGGGAGAAAAAAAGGGAATTTTTATATATTCATAACTTTCAGTTTTGTTTACTTCTGTTAATGTATACTTTTTGACTGAATTGGATTTTGCATTTCAAATATTTGTTTTGAATTTTTTCAGTTGTCCCTTTACTAATGATTCTTCTTTGCATTGACAGCATCATAAAATGATTTAAAGAAAACACCCTTAGTATTGCTTTAATGTACATAATTTTTAATACCTGTTGTTAAGGGGATGTGATCAGATGAGGCTCTCAAGTGTCTTAATTTTAACACATCCATCTTAGTAGAGAACCTGATTTTGTAGTTAATCTTTCTTCCCCACATACGGTGGTAGTGACGAATCAGTCCCCTTAGCATCTTCTAGTCCTGGGATTGCAAACTGTTCAGCCTGTAAAAAACAACTACAGAAGTGCTTTTGTTCTGCTAGCCAAAAGCTATAAACATTTAAGTTTACTTACTATGTTGATGGACGCTGGCAAATCCACAGACAGAGATACTACCGCTAGGCTTTAGCGGGTATGAGAGATGTGTGCTTCTCAACACACTTCAAACTGGCAGGGAAGGGCATTAAAAAAAATGTTAGCTGTTGGGCCATAGCGTGCAGTATTGCCTGAATAAACAGAGCGTAAGTCAAAATAAGGAAATTTAAACTTCAATTTCAGTCTGAAAATGCTTCCTTAGTGATATTTTTCAGAGGTCAGTTATTGACAGCTCAGTTCCCAATGTTTCCCCCTCCACCTCTTCAAAGTACTTAACTTTTATCAAACCAAAATTATTAGGTAATACTCTTCAGGAACATGACTTTAGAGGAGACCGATAAAGGTGTTCCAGACAATTACTTTTCCTTAAAGATTTATCCTTACCTTTGTAATACAAAATAGGCAACTGAATCTTGGTCTCAAGCGTGACATGAGACAAGAAAATTCAATTTGAGTACAAGTTTGGTAAGGCAAATTTTTATGTGATTTATAGTTCTAAATACGTACCTTCATATACACACACGTGATTGCACATGTTTCCATGCACCTTTTTAAAATATTAATTTCCTAATGTAGAATCATACTAGGAGAAATTCAAAACTATTTTGAAACAGAAGTATGTTAATAGTAATGTAGCATGTGAACACAAGTTATGCACTAGAAAAGGTTTGCTAGCATATTCATAGGTTCTATCAGTATAGAAATTGCAACTTTTTAGGTCTGGAAGAGAAACACCTAAGCTTTTCCATCTAATTAGTTATTTTAACAACACTATTTATAATATTTTTTATTAAAAACACACATGGAAAAGGAAGTCACAATTAGTGTAAGCACTAATCGTAAGCAGGCTGTCGTCTGTGTGTCCCGGAAGAAACAATTCCTCCTGAAAACACCAGTGCAGACAGCTCGTGTGTTACTCACCTGTGCTATAACCCCCAGCATTCTGCAAGCCCTTGTAGGTAGGAAAAAAGCAAAATGCCGTGTGAGTGAGAGAATATTAGCTGATATCCCAAAAGTATAGTTATTCATTTGAGAATCCATTTTCCAGTCAAATCTAGTGGGAAGTGATAACTCAGATGTATTGAGAACTATATACTCATTAAATCTTTACAGAAGCATTTAAAAGCATGGTAGGAGTAAGTATGTCTATATGTGTGTGTATTATGTATAAATGTTTTACAGGATAGTTATATGTACATAATCTGTATTTAAAATTTCTCAGCTATTTCTTAAACTGATTTCTTAGCATTTTTTAGCATCTATTTTCTTAGATGGAAAAAAATCCTTTTTATGTTGACACATACTCAAACTAATGTTTTGGAAATAAGATGTTGGGGATACTTTGGCAGGTCTGGACTATAGAGTTGTCTAGATTATTTCATTGGAACTACTTACAGAGTAAATAACACGGAAAGACTAAAAATCTAGTCCACAGTATTTGTAACTTCATCATATTTCTTTACCTTTTGCCTCAATTGACAAGGCATCAGAAAAATTGCTTCCTGTCTGCAGGTAAGCCTTAAGCTGTTTGTTCAAGAGGTCAAAAATATCTCTTAAGTATGGAAGCAATGAAATAGGTTCACTGAGAGAGTCTGGTTTCAAGTGAGGAATTTTGTGCTATCTTGTCTCCAGGTGACTTGATGATGGAGCATCTCATACATCACACTGAAGCAAACCTCCTTCAAAGAGAGCAAAAGGAGTGTGTCATGGCATGCCCTGAGCTGCCAGCGGCAAGTGGCCGGGCTCCTGAATTCCCCTTCTGAAGCTTGCGACTGAGAAATATTCAGGGGGAAGGTTGGGCAGAGTTCGTGCAGCAGCTGGTTTGAGGAGATGTGCCAGGCTGCCTCTGTTCTCCTGGGTCAAGGAGACTTGCGATGCCAGCCTGGCCAGAGCCGCCTTGTCTCCCTGCTAATCGCAGCTTGAAGAAAGGAGGGTGGCACATGCTCGGTTCTTCCCTTGGAGCGATAAGCAATGCTGACATGAAGAAAACGTCTGGCAGCCTCTTCTAGGCCAGGAGCCAGGATTGCTTTGTGTCTAACCTGCTAGGGAGAGCTTGCAAAAATCCCGTTCCCCGGAGACCCACGGGGGAGGGAAGAGGTACTTTGGGAGGCTTTGTGCCAGCTGAGCAAGGTTTCACGGCTGAGTGGATGGCAGGTAACATCAGGCTCACAGCCATGCTACAGGGAGGGCAGAAGCAGTCAGAACTATTGTGAAAACAAGCTGGTTTCAAGCTACCTTGCCTAGTAGCAGGATGGAGGAGTAAAAACACAATGCAAGGGAGAAAACTATTCAAAGGAGCCTACTGAATGAGCGTGTTCAGGGATGGTAATTCCCCAACCAGTTAAGAGCACCACCAGCACCGCTTTGCCTCCGTCTGCAGCAGTTTGTCAGCGGGACCCGCATGGTGGCTAGATTCACGTAACCTGCAGAATGTACGACAGAAGCAAACAAAGTCTCCTCAAGAACTCTAGCTCTGGTTTGCATGTCATTGCCACCAGAATAACCAAGGAACTTCTTTAAAAAACACATACCCTAAAGAAATTAACTATGCTAGGCATCAGAAGGGGCTGAAAAACAAATACCTGCCAGGGACATGGTTGTGAAGACATCATGAGGATAACACAAACATCAGCACCATAAACCAGGTGCAAATCTGCCCTGAATAGAGGGCTAACTGGCAGAAAGTTTATGCAGGGCATTGAGGTGCAGAACCGTTTTCCACAGGGAGTCAGAGAGCAAACTCTTGGTTTAAACATTTTTGAAAAAGACAGCCTGGTTGGACAGCCCTCCTCCAGCTGACAGCCTTACCAAAATCTTTAAAGTCAGTGAAACATCCTTAGTTCACCACAGCGCTGTTACTCAACTTTTTAAAGCTCATGTGTGTCTGTGAATGAAATAAAATAGTTCTATGCAAAAATACACAACAACGAACCCATAGAAGAAAATTGAGACCGTTCTTCAGCACCACACAGAGCTTTGAGTGTTAGCATTTGTTGAGGCTGCGAGAGGTAGCACGGACCAAAGCTTGCCTCCAGAGAAACAGCTGAGAGCTTTGCTGCTGCTTCCAGTGAGGCCACCATCTCACCTGGAGGTCCGTCCCGAGATGGGCCGACCCCCTCCTGGAGGTCCGTCCCGAGATGGGCCGACCCCCTCGGTTCCCACTGGAATCCAGACATTTCCCTCTGCCTGCACCTGCTTCTCTGACTACCAGGGACAAAAATGAAGTTATTCGCGTTCTCTCTTTATCCAGCCCTGTTTCATTTGAATAGATTCTGGTGTGGGCTCTAGCAAAATTGTTGTATGAAAAAACAGGTAAGAAATGCGTGCATAGCACAATTTCTTACACACTTTTATGCATTATATTTTTGAGGGCTTGGTTGTTTGGGTTTTTTTTAAGTTTCTTCTTATTTAAGCAATAGCTATATGTAGACAAGGATCAAATCTCAGTGGCTTTACCTGGAATTGTTTCAGGTGTTACAAAATACTTAGAAATTCTTTAGTGGAAGGAGTTTTTGTGAATACATACAATCCTTCCCCCCCTACCCACCCTTCATATACATCCTACTTCTGTCTTTCCAAGTGGATTTCTCCCAGCATACGAGTGGGATCTGAGGGCAGACTTGTTGGATTTGAGAACTGTATGCAGACAAGTACATTTCTTTACCTCCTTTGTGCATCATACTTTTGCTGCTTAGCTCTGCCCCCTTACCTCCTACATCAGGCTCTCCCCACATCGTCTGACTGTGGCCTTTTTTCTACGCAGCCTTCCTGTTAAGGCCATCAGATCTGCACAGGAGAGCTCATAGCCTGTACTGTACTAAAAAGCCAATTTCATCACACACAGGAAAGATACGAATAGCAAGAAAAAAAAAATCTGTGCAACTTGTGGAATTTCAGCATTTCCATTCACATCATGATCTGATTTATCTGACTTACTTGAGGATCCATCTGTTGTGCTGAGAGGTTTTCCAGCAGCAATGACTATCGTGAGCCTTTTGTAAGCTTTTGTCAGCTCCCAACATATTTCTTTCCTGTTTCTGCAAGCACAAACATTGATTTATAACTCTTATTCTTTCAGCGGTGAACACTACACCCTAGGCATCACAGTAATACAAATAAATACTCATAATGAGCATCTTGGGGGTCAAAGAAAAACTGTGTTTTCTGAACACGTTACCCGCACTATGGATAAGGATGGCTGAAATGCTGGGAACTACCCAGAGCAAAACCACGCCGAAACCCCCACAGTACGCCCCAGTGTAGTTTAGGAGCCACGAGGTCTGGTGGATCAGATCGCCCTTCCCACGGCAGACAGCAGCCCCAGCAGTGAATTTAGCTACTTGCCTCTGTTTCCAGCCTCAGGACCGGCAGGCCCCTCACATGCCACAGCAATAGTAGCCTACCAAGTTACTTGTGTACATAGGAGGAAAAAAAAAAAAGTCATATATTAGACTTTTCTCTGCCTGTTAATCATGGGATGCAGTGCAGCCATTTTATCACGTTGTTCCTCAGGAGCGTCCCTGTACACACCACACAGTTACAAATGCAAGCCAAACCATAAACTACAGTGCACAAACAAACCTCTTATTGCTACACAATAACTTCCTATCATAGGTAAAACCAGACATCTTCATCCTTGCAATGAAACCTAACCACTTCTAAGGAAAGAAAAGAAAAAAGAACCCAAGAAAGTCATGTGTTTCACATCACAGAGCAGCATGAAAGAAAAATTGGGCCAGGAAATTATTTTTATTACTGTTGTGGTTTAACCTCAGTCGGCAACTAAGCACCACACAGCCGCTCGCTCACTCCTCCCCCCTGCCCCTCGGCGGGATGGGGGAGAGAATTGGAAAAGCACAAGTGAGAAAAACTCATGGGTTGAGATAAAAACAATTTAATAATTGAAATAAAATAATAATAGCAATAATAATAATAATGTAATAATAATAATACACAAAGCAAGTGATGCACAGTGCAATTGCTCACCGTGCGCTGACCGATGCCCAGCCAGTCCCCGAGCAGCGGCCCCCCCCCCCCCCCCCTTTCCCCCCGGGGCCCCCCGACGTTCGGGAAAGCGTGAGGCGTGTGCCCAGGCTGATAATAGCCACAGCAACTGTAATTTCTTTAAAAATAATGGCTAGTGTAAGCATTACCTAGCAACAACTAAAACATCGGTGTGTTACCAACACTGTTCTGGTCCTAAATCCAAAATGCAGCACTGTACCAGCTACTAAGAAGGAAATTAACTCTAGCCCTGCCTGGACAATTACCAACTAAGACCACTTCTGTAGTTTAGGCACATAGGATATACCTATATAAAGGGAGTTCACCTTTTATATCTCATGTTCCTGAAGACAGAAAGATCATTGTTGGTCCAGGACTGGGCAGCAGACTGTATAGCAAATACCGTCTTTTTAACATTTGCTTTAAAAACAACTTTTCCCTCCCTCCTAGCATTAACTGGTAAGTTTGTGGGTTATGTTTTAGGTTAGCAGGCATGGCTTTTTGGAAAGGTATCAATATTGTATTGTTATCCATAGAAATTATACTTTTTAACAATATTTTGAATTTGAACACATTCATGGTGAGTTCTAGCAGATCAATAATCATTTGAATATTTTATTCAACCATTTTTTCCTCCAAAATTGCATATGAATTATACGTCTGAGTTAATGTGCAACCTCTGAGGAGGCCATTAACTCAAACATCCTTGCTGCAATTAGCTTTTGTCTGCTATGAATCAGTTTCAGTATTTTCTATTTGAAGTAGAAAGCGGTCGTAAGCCTGCCCAATTAAAGGCAAACCCCAGCCAAGATAAAGATTTGTAAGAAAAGCAGATGGCAGGCAAAACCTGTTTTCCTTCTGTACTGTCCACACCCCAAAACACTTCACGATGATCCCCCCTAACCTTCCTCTTCCTTAGGTTGCTCTGCTTGAGGCAGCCCTCAGCTGATCAGTTTGTGCTGAAGCTTGCACAGGGCTTGTCAGCTCTGTGTCTGGGAGAAGCGGGAAGCAGTGACTCTCCACTTTTAAAAAGTGTTAACTTCATTTTTTGAAGGAAGGGCCAGAGTATAGCATATGATTTACTGTCACCTATCCCCTTTAAAGTTTCCAAGCATGGTGCGTTAACTTGATAGGTGGGTAGTTTTTGCCACTGTAAGTCCCCAGCTGGCACTGAACTATAGAAACTACTTAAATAAACAGCAGATTTCCAAATCTGGGTTGTTTTGGTTGTGTTGATTGCTCTTTGTGATGCCTTTAAAGGTGCCACCTGAAGTCTTAAAGGTATAATTAGTGTCCCTTCCTGAGCATCAGGTGAATCACTGATCATCTCCCAGAAAACACACTAACTATTTAGGAGTGATTTATTAGGACCCCTCCTGTTACCTTTGTTTAAGGAGAAGAGTAAATTTGGAGGGATCAATGAGCCCTGAAGCATATGCCGCATGTTCTATTTCACTGTTTTTATTCCTGAATTAACAGGAAACACCCTAGTGTATACAATGACATGGTTTTGCTGCATCAGATTTATCGTGGACGTATGAATGTTACATTATTAACGTAGCAGGTGTTCAGACTGTCATCTGTGCTCCTGAATACAAATTTCCGCATATCCAGAGCAGCACCAGCCTTACACTGCCGTGGGCAGGTTTACTATTTCTTGTCCTAGTAATATTTCACTGCAGAACATATTTCACTGTATATCCTCGTGATCCACAGACCTGATAGAAAATTCTTTTTCACTTTAACTAGAGTTTCACTCTGTCATCACTGACAAGAAAGGAAATAGTTTCATTTATCTAGAATTAACTTCAGGCTGTCAGATAAGTACACCCTCCAAACTGTCTTGTGTTTGCTAGCTGAGCCCTGGAGGAGTCAGGGAAACGTAGTAACATGCGCTGCACGGTTACGGGATATTTTGCCAAGAAGCCAGGAGAGATGTTATTTCAGTGCTATGGCTTATTGCACAAAAATATTTAACAGGCTCTCCCAAGAAACAGCACTTTTCATCCACTTCATGGCAAGCCGAGAGAATAACCCCTGATGGATAATTGCCTTCCTCCTTTCCTCTTACACACTCACCCTTCACCTGTGAGGGCAGCAGCAATGCTAACAACCAGGCCTGCTTTAAGAAAATCCCCATTACCAGCTGCTCTCCAGGTCACTGCCATAGCACCCGGATGGGCCAGGAAAGGTCCATTGCAAAAACCTCCTATTTACTTAGCGCAGGAAAAAGTAGCAGCTTCATAGCCTTTGTCTTTACTGAAGAGACCTCCAGCACCCCCGGGATCTCAAACGGTAACTGAGCAGCATCCGCAGTACCACACAGCAGACGACTACCAAAATGCTATTTTTCAGTGCGTTTTTTTTTAACTGTTATTATTTTTCATACTTGCCTTCCTCCTGGGCAGGTCCCTTCCCTTTTCCCTCGGGGTTGGCGCGCCATGCTGCTGGCAGCCACTAGAGGATGCCCCCAGGGCACTCGAGCAGCAGCGCGGCGGGTTGGGTTGGCTCAGGTCGGGGCAAAAGCCTCCCGCTCCCTCTCCTGGGGCTGCTCCTTTCTCACCTGCGGCGTTAGCACCCGCACCCTCACACACTTGCAGGTTAATTTTGCATTGCCGTGGCAGGTGGTGAGCCAGCGCAGGACTTTCCCAATAGCTCTGAACCTCTGCGGGGCAAGGAGGGAGCGGGAGGTGATATTTCAAAGCGAGTAAAACTCCTAGAGCGCTGGGAAGAGCAAAAGCCCAGCATCCGTGCTTGCCTGAAATGGCTGCGCGGCGTAAGGAGGAAGGCCACCACAGAAGGAGGCGTTTCATCCCTCCTTTTCTGCCCGTTACAGCATGAAAGCGGAGCCAGGCTGCAGGTCCCTCAGCAGACCCCCAAGGACCCCAGGAGTCCCTCCCTTGCACGGGCTGGTGACAACGGCCCAAGGGTCCCTACCCAGCCACTGGGTCAAACTCCTCCCTGGTGTAAGCTCCCGAGTCTCCTTGGGCAGCCCTGCTCCCCTCCCTGGCCCGGTGATTATCCAGTAAGCTGCTCATGTTGGCTCCCTTTTTATAAAAGCATCCCTAGATTTCAGGCTGGGGTTTATTTATTGAGTTTCTCTGAAGTTTTCCTTTCTCCTTCTCTTCTGCCGAGGCCTGGAGATAGTACGAGCCCTGGAAGTAAACAGAAAATGCCAAGCTTAGGTTTTTCAGTTCACTGTAAACTACGCGCTTATCTGCTTCCAGAACACATAAGCCACGGGATGTCATCTCGGGTCAACACAGAGGGATAAGGACTAGAAAGGTGGTTTTGGCTGTAGATATGAATAAATCAGGATCACGTAGGGGAAGTATATTTTTGTATTCAAGCAGCCTTTTTTAATCTCAGAGCCCTCTTCTTTTTTCCTTAAAGGATCCATATTCTTCTGGCAACAAAGATCTTTTTGTATCTCTGGGTTTTCACATTCTGCCCAGCAGCCTATCATAAGAAAGCACAAATCTACTAAATAGTAAAATGAGGGATTATTTCCACTCATCTGTTGACAGACATTTCTCCAAATTGGATCAAATGATTAAAGGTATTAGAATGACGTCTTGCAGATCCAGATCAAATCATTTGAAACCTTGAGACTGTTTCTCCTTTGCTTGGAAGGAACCACCAGAAATAGTTGTAGGTGCTAATTGCCCATTATTCTCACTAATGTGAAATTGTTAATTTGGACCTTTGAACATTTTACTTGCTTGAATCCCAACCGGGGGAGCTCAAGATGGAAGGACTGTGCAGTGGCTCACTTCCCGCCATGCCATTCAGGGTGTCTTCCAACGCCTGAATGGTTCTTCCTCGAGTCGCTTACGCCGAGAAGAGGGGTCCAGGCTGTGAAATCTTCCGATATCTCACATTACGAAGATGGCACTGCTGAAAGTCAAATTCAGCCAGAAGAAACGGGTAAAACTAGCGCAGGGACTATGGCTCATGAACTGGTTTTCAGTGTTTGCTGGAATCCTTGTTTTTAGCATGGGGTTGTACCTCAAAATTGAACTCCGGAAGCGAAGCGAAGTGATGGACAATTCTGAAAGCCACTTTGTGCCCAATTCTTTGATATTGATGGGTATATTAACCTGCGCCTTCAATGGTTTTGCTGGCAAAATTTGTTACGATTCTCTGGATCCTGCTAAATTTGTAAAGTGGAAGCCTTTGCTGAAACCTTACCTGGCACTATGTTTCTTGTTTAACATACTCATTTTTTTCGTTGCTCTGATTTGCTTTCTCATGCGGGGCTCCCTGGAGAGCACACTGGCCCAGGGGCTCAAGAACAGCATGAAGTTCTACCGGGACACAGACACGCCCGGAAGGTGCTTCATGAAGAAGACCATCGACATGCTCCAAATTGAGTTCAAATGCTGTGGGAACAACGGCTTCAAAGATTGGTTCGAAATACAGTGGATCAGCAACAGATATCTGGACTTCAGCTCCAAAGAAGTGAAAGAGTAAGTGACTTGGTGGGGTTTGTATCGCATAGTATCATTATTTGATCAGGATCATACTAAAGAAATGTGCATCAAAACAGGCACTGACTGGAGGGGGTTTTGTATAAAAAGGGTATTTTCTCTGCTCTTGCTTAATAAGCATCCCAAACGTTCAGCTAGATTGCTTTCTCCCCTGACAGATGCCTCTAACGTTATCCAGAACATAAAATATAAAGCACCAAAACAGAATTCTCACTCTTAGGCAGTGAGATGCAAACAGACTTAAAATAATATTTTTTACTGTCTTTTATCTCCTTACAAACCCATTATAACCCCACACATATCTACTCCCAAAATCAATAGGAATGTATAAGAACTTCACTATTCCTAAAGCAGATTTTGATGTGACTTATTAAGTTCCTAAAAAAAGACTTCCCTGGATATAAACTGCTGACACCACTTTTAAAACTCCACTTTAGATATTGGCAATAAATCAATCTCATGGAAACAAATAGAAACAGTAACGCTTTACCAATAACTGATGTGTTTTAAATCCTTAAGATTTAGAATTTTATTTTTATATTCACTCAATGCATTGCTTCAGCACTGTGACAATATTGAGCCGTCAACACCAGTTGACGTTCCTAGCTTTACACAGTGTCCCTCGCAGCCAAATGCATTTTATGTTCTCTCCTGTATAAAAACATGTTCAAAATATATACTTGTGCCTAATTTTTTTAAACCTCATGTGAAAACAGCACTAGGTTCCTCTGTACAAACCACAACAGGTTGTTGACCAGAAACACCTTAATGGCTCTGATGTCAGTGCCCAAAGAGGCAGTAATCTCAAAATCAGGTTAGGCACAGTAAGCGCAAGTAAAAAATTAACATGAGAACAAATGAACTTTTGAAATTAAAAAATGAGTATTGAGCATAAATACCCATGACCTTTTAAAAAATTAAGCATCGGGGGAAGAGATCGTTTTTCAGAGTTCTTTGGGAACATCATTCGTTAACGTTCATACTCCGGTTGCACAAAGGGTCTTGTAAACTGGAAGCAATCTGCCTTTTAAATATACTGCCTCTGTTAAAAGTGTCTGAAGTAATTTTGAAAAAAGCTCCGTGTATCTCTTGGGATCCCTGCCTGACTGTGTAAATGGTATTTCACTTGTGTGTCTCTCTGCATATTGTTTTGACTTGTTGGGTGGTCTGGTTGTTTTTGCAATTCTGAACCAGGACCTTATAGTGAAAACTGTTACAGGCTTAACCTATTGCACTGCGGGGTTATAACAAATACATTCGCTATTTAATAAGGGAGTATTTGCATTGCGAAGGTATGCCCATGGGTTTAAATAACTACTTGAAAACATAATAAGTTCACCTTGACAGCATTATATGGAGATTTGAGAGCTGTAACTTAATCCAGCAGCAGTGGAAGGGCAAAGCACAGAGGGAAAACAAGGTTATATTGTCCTTAATAAATGATGTCTTGTTTGGGACTGAGACTCAGGGCAATTTCTTTGTACTACTGAGGGAGGAAAAAGGGCATTAAAAATCCACAAATGGATGTTAATGAGTGAATTCAAGATTTGAACTACGTGGTGGTGCACAATCTCTGCTCACATTCCTGGTGGGATATTCTGGCCCCTTTGAAGTCAATAGCAAAGTTCTCCTTAATTCCAGGGAAGCTGGGAGTCCGTCCCCCACAATGTGATTCTTATATGATTTGTAGAACGAAGGCCTGATCCAATCTCTCTGAAACTGGTGGAGCATTTACACCTCAATGGGAATTAGACCCAACTCAGAGCACGCTTTACATCTAGAGATAAAACCTCAACTGCATTCGGCGTTTAGATATATTTAGGTCATGACTGCAAAGTAGAATTTTTCTTCACCAGGCTATTGCAATCACCTCTCTCTCTATGACACAACTTTAAAATATCCTTATAGAAAGCTGCAAGCGACTCTCAGATTTTTTTCACCTTTCTAGGTCACTGGGGCTCTTCATTCTGTCATTTTCTAAGCAAAATAGCATTTGTTAGAGTTGCAGTCCTCTTATGATAGCCTTTTTTTGCAGTGCCAGTGGAACTATTAGCCTTCTAAGTATCTCTCATCTAAATATCTCATAAGGCACCTGACTCTCCATAAACCGGGCTATTTATGGAGAGCAACCACATTCTCAAATGAACAATAGTTGGGGAGCTCCTGCAAAGACTTCAGAAATTTTTCAACATCCTGTTGCTGAAGCACGTTTCATGTTTCAAATACTGGCTACCTTCCCAAGCCAAGAATAAATGCATAACCCCTTCCTGGAGCTATTATCATCAAAGAGAAGCTATTAGGTTTGCTGTATCAATGGTCTAGCTGGATATGGTGGGTCCTGAGGCTGTTGTGGGTCCTTTTCCAAGCTCAGGTCACCCTCCAGCATCTCCCTTCCACCCTAACTATGCCGGTGATCACTCTTCTCTGACTGCCCCTCCCAAAATTTCTCTCTGCCATCTACTTTTCTTAAAAATTAATTTCTTTGAATAAGTGACCCAAGGGGGCGCGTTTCCGTCATAAAGAGTTAATTATGGACTCAGTGTAGCCTTGACATAGAAAAGGATTTCAGAGAGGAAAAGCACCTGGGACAAACACCGCTATATAAGCAGGGTATGTGGAGAAACGGCATGGCCAGGAGGCACGGTGGAAAATCCACGTTGCCTTTGCTTTCTTTTCTTGTGCAGGTTTGCTCCGGTATATCTTTGTGTGTGTGTGTGTGTGTGTGTGTGTGTGTATTCACGCTTCCTTCTGCCCTTGCCCATAGTCGGATCAAAAGCAATGTGGACGGAAGGTACTTGGTGGACGGCGTCCCTTTCAGCTGCTGCAACCCCAGCTCCCCGAGACCCTGCATCCAGTACCAGGTCACCAACAACTCGGCTCACTACAGCTACGACTACCAAACGGAGGAGCTCAACCTCTGGCGCCGTGGCTGCCGGGAAGCCCTCCTGTACTACTACAGCAGCATGATGAGCTCCATGGGCGCCGTCGTCCTCCTTGTCTGGCTTTTTGAGGTAACCCTCTCCCCTCAGCCCCGCTTTGCTGAAGCGCCAGCTCCGGAGGGGCAGAGCGTTTTTCAGCGTGGACTTCTGAGTTACAGATCAGATCTACTTAAAATAAATTGTCCACCGCCGTTCTTTGGCTGAGAAAACACCTAATAGTGAACATCTGCATAAGGCCTGAAAGGTCCCAGGCTGGAGACGCAGCTGGGAAGCATGGGGTGGGTGCTAGATTACAGGCCCCCCCTTCAGAGCAAGGGGCCAGAGCCTCGAGTATCCCACAGCAAGAGGGAAAAAGGGACTGATTTTCTGCCAAATGCAGAGTGCTGAGGCAGGGAAGA
>NW_008825306.1:936238-1004734 GCF_000699105.1 Pygoscelis adeliae
ATTAGTGGGGAATGAAAAGTACACAAAGCAGCACATCAGAAAGAGATGGCAGTAATTTGTGGGACAGAAAGTGCAATTAAGGGGTTTACGTGCTGATGAAAATAAGACCTAGAAGAGCCATGCGCAGTGTCCAGTTCCAGGGCAGCATTTGGTTTAAGGTCCTTCATCAGCTCCATCAATGGTTTTGGTCACAAGAAGTGGTTTAGGTGAAGCAGATGGATTAATTTTATTTTATTCTGCTTCCCAAAACCACCATGCGTATGCAAACAGGTGCGGATACCGCCCAGTGCAGGTGTTTGTGGGCACCATAACCTGAAGTGCAGCCTTGCTGCTAAAATACTGTTCATTCGATGCAAGGAAAACACGTCCTTCTGCCTCTGGGAGATAGCCAATTTTCTAGCCGGGCTGTTTAATCAATACTAATACGCAGGCAGCTTGGGCTGGCAGTGGCACGAGGGCTGGCGCATGAGGCGCGGGATGCAGAGGTAGGGCAGGACGGGATGGCAAACGGGGAGGGTGCAGCTCACTGTGTGACACGGAGTGCAGCAGACTCTTTCTAACCCTTGAAATGCTGCTGCAAATGTCATTGACTATTTTAAATGATTCAGGCAGCTTTTTTAAAATTTAGATAAATGCAAATTAAAAAAAGATGCATTATATTTTGATACAAGCACGGGGCAACACCCTTCCAGGAATGAAGATGCTTTTTAGAAAATAAACACCTACCCAAATAATCTGTGAACTGAAAAAAATATCATAAAGTTACTAAATAACTACTCTGCATGGCTGAGAAAGGTACTACCTCCTTGTAGCACTGTTATTCTGGTAAGAAAAGAAAGAGAAGCTCGTGTTTCAGCCCAAATTCAAATGAAGAGTTTTTGAAGAGAGGGGAATGTCAGCTGTATATGAAAATCAGAAGGAAATTCAAAAACTCAGGGGAAAAATGCACAGAAATACTAATGCCAGCTGTGAAAAATCATGACTAGGAACCTGTAACATACCTCTGCTGACTTGTAGGAGGTTAATGACAGTGGTACGTTAACATTAATAGCAGCGATAAAAATACAGTATTTTATTTCTAACTCTTCAAGGTACACCCGAGTAGTATTTTCAATCTGTAATGTAATGAAAAATACGATCTTCTCTTTTCTTTGTCTTTTTCAAAATAAAAGGTGAGATTTTTCTCAGGTAATCGGAGGACTCTCAGGGCAAAGCTTCAAAGAAATATCACAATCTTGTGTTACATTAATTGGCCCTCCTGAATATTTATGACTTGCCTGATATTCTACCATAAAGGGTCCAGATTCGGGTCTCAAACTCCCTCCGCTTTTAAGGCAAACTTTGAAGGGAGGAAGCAAAGCAGGAAGCAGACATTAATTTAGCCTCCCTTGAAATATAACCACTTTCTTTAAATTGCAGTCAGAGTAGGAAACAATTTTATACTGAGTAGGAGCGCAGCAGAGGTCCCGACTCCTGGCCAAGGTAAGATTTCGGACTGACCAGGGTGCGACCCAGCGGGGAGTTAGGGTGCTGGCTCTGCGCTTGTCATTTTCCCTTGGACCGGCTTGCTGAGAAGTTACAGAAAAGCTCAAAAGCAAAGGAGCGCCCTGGTTTGCTTTGCACCTGGAGCCGCTGTAAACTCAGGCCAGCAGCACGGCCACGGCGCCTCCCCAGCGAAGCCCTTCTGGGGGCGGGTGCAGGACTCTTCCAGCTGGGCTGGTGGTATTGACCTGTGGGAAGTGGGACAGAACATGGAGGGAAACGCTCATTGCAGCTGTTATTTCGAGCTGTAGGAAAACGTAATGTGCCAAACGGGTGTAGGGACCTCAGGGAACACCATTTAGGTTTAATGTTTCTATATTAGGTGCAAGGAAGAATGAACCTATTTTGAAGTATTAAAAGTTCTATTTGAAAAAAATGCAGCATGTCATATTTTCTGGAAATACATTATTATCCACATGCTGCTTTTACTAGCAAAAGCTGTAGGATTCCCAGGAGTGACAACCAGTCACGAGGGTGGCAAAAAAAGATCACACCCTGCTCTAGCTAAGCCGCCTCAGGCTAAACCCTGGCAAACAGATGGGCTTCACTGCAGAAGGTCAAGCAGAGCAAGCCTGGCTGTCTTCTTGACCTGCCTCAGCCAGCGAAGAGGAAATGGGGGTTCAAGGGTGCCCTGAATAGAGCATTTCAAAAGGAAGGGAGGGCAGCAGCTGGTTCCTGAGATGCTCCAGGTCCTTCACCTGTATAAACACGTGGCTCTCGATAGGTCACAGCTACTGCGATGGCTGAGACCCTGAAATTCATCTCACGTGTGGTTCACAGAGGGAGCCCAGCACTGAGCTCCAGGAGGTGGGAACCCAGGAGAGTGATGAGGCACGAGCGGGAGGTGCATTGCACATCGCATGCTGGAGAGTAAACTCTCCAATGCATTCAGTACTAGGAGTGAACTCCCAATAACCTCCAAAACCAGCCCACGGGCAGTAGGGGAACAGGGACCCTCCAGAAGGACACAGTTTGCTCTGCCAGCGCAGATTGAGGGGCTGAGCATGCCGTCGTACAGGGGGATGTACCAGCCCAGCTTAGCCATACCCAGTCCTGGAGAAACACTGCAGCCTCGTCCTTCCTGCCACTTTAAAGTTGCTGTAAAATGACAAGAGTTTTCACGACAGTTTGTCCATTGGGTAGGGGAAATCATCACTCAGCAAGACTGGGCTAGCTTTGGGACCCTGATGCCCAGGCCTTCTCTGCTGGATTGTGATTAAGCACAGGTCTACAACTCAGAGCCACAGACTGGTTGAGGTTGGAAGGGACTCTGGAGGTCGCCTAGTCCAACCCCTCCTGCTCAAGCAGGGTCACATGGAGCTGGTTGCACAGGACCATGTCCAGATAGCTTTCGAATATCTCCAAGGAGGGGGACTCCACCACTTCTCTGGGCAACATATGCCAGCGCTCAGTCACCCCCACAGTGAAAAAGTGTTTCCTGATGTTCAAACAGAAGCTCCTATGTTTGTGCCCATGGCCTCTTCTCCTGTCACTGGGCACCACTGAAAAGAGCCTGGCTCCACCTTCTTTGCACTCCCCCTTCAGGTATTTGTACACACTGATGAGACCGCCCCTGAGCCTTCTCTTCTCCAGGCTGAGCAGTCCCACTTCTCTCAGCCTTTCATCATAGGAGAGGTGCTCCAGTCCCTTCATCATCTCAGTGGCCCTGCATTGGACTCTCTCCAATATGTCCACATCTCTCTTCTACTGGGGAGCCCAGAACTGGATGGAGCACTCCAACTGTGGCCTCACCAGTGCTGAGTAGAGGGAAAGGATCACCTCCCTTGACTTGCTGGCAATACTTTGTCTAATGCAGCCCAGGATACCATTAGCCCTCTCTGCTGCAAGGGCACATTGCTGGCTCGTGTTCAACATTGTGTCCACGAGGGCCCCCAGGCCCCTTACCGCTGAGCTGCTTTCAGCTGGTCACCACCCAGCATATACTGGTGCATGGGGTTGTTCCTTCCCTGGTGCAGGACTTTGCATTTCTCCTTGTTGAACTTTATGAGGCTCCTGTCAGTTCATTTCTCCAGCCTGTCTAGGTCCCTCAAAGTATTTCTACAAAGCTGAAGTGTGCTGAGGCATTAACATACATTTTTGAGGCAGCAGACACATCCAGCTGCCTTCCATAACTTTGCTGATAATATGATCTCTGCATTGCATGCAGCTTTAAGTGTCCTGGCCAGGACTTGCAAATGGAGAGATGGGGCTATTGAAAAGCTGCCTGCATCAAAGTTTCTGGATAAATAAATTACAACACAAATTACTTCAGCAAAACTGATAGTCCAAGGCTCTATGCTATCATACAGGAGGTGATAGACTAATTTGTCTATCAATTTGTCCAGATAGTTGTCTTCAACTTCCTGGACTCTCTTCTCATCCGGCAGAGAAGGCAGGCTCAGGTCAGAGGAGGTGAGAAGAGCCTGAACATTTTGCACTGCTTTTAGAAAATCTCGACCCCAGGGACCCAAAATCTTTCTGAGCAAGATTTGTAAGAAAATGAAGTCTTAAACTGAGAGAAAATGTCACAGAATCTCATCTGAGGGCAGGTCAGCTGCTCCGTTCTGCACAAGCACCTTCCTTTTTTAAAGCACAACCATATTTAGTGACTTAGAGCCATCCAGGAAGCGTGTAAGTACAGCTAATTTTGCTGTCAAATAGTGGGACTTAGTAAGTCAGTCACAAAAAGAAGCTCCTGCTGACGTACAGTGAGGTAGCACAAGCAGAGAGCAACATGGAGGCCATCTTTTGCGTCCAGTCCTATTAAACTTTACTTGCAACAGCCATTAATAGGAAAGATATTAGTCCCATGACTGAGAGCAGCAAAACCGGGGCTCAGGTTGAAAGGAAGATGTCAAAGGCTTTAAATCCCAAGCCTAGCGTGATGTGATTTGTCACTTCTTGTGACCTTTATAGAATAGCCTTTTAACCGATTTAAGTCATCATAGTATTGGGTAGATCCACAACAAAATGAGACTATTTCCAGATTCAGGGCCATTAGAACCTTCTTTGAGGACCAAGGTGTTGTAAGTCATGTGTTCCTATGTTGAACAGGGTGAAAATTTGCCTTTGGATATGGAAGTGTTTGATGAAGCTTGTTTGTTTGACCAATGTTTTTCCCTTTCTGGTCTTGAGTGAAGGCAAAGAAACATCAACATCTGAACATTTCAAGGGTAACCAATGGTTACCCTTTAGTCTTCCAGGAGTTTGGAGACACTGATCCTACACAAGCAGGATGACCAGGGTAGATAGGCTAATGAATAGTCCACAGAAGCACATGCTTGAGCAGTCCCGTGAGTCCAAAAGCCAGATGTGAATTTTGCAATTGGCCACACTATGTGGCTGAATCCCAACTGCAAATCTGCCCAGCGACCCAGTGCTGTAATGCTGCATGACAGTTTGCAAGCTTCCTCCACCTCTAGTTCAAAAGCCCCAACAGAGAGCAGCACGTTGCAGGTCCGGGGCAGCTCTCCGTGGGCCTCAGCTGTGCCACCAGGTAAGCAACACACAGGGATGCCGACCTCTTTAACCATAAGGGTTTAGGAAGACCAGAGGTAGTCACTTCCTTGGGAATTTGGACAGGATAACAGAGGCATCATAGTTCCCTTACAGAACAGATCCTATGAGGTCGTTAACAACAATAAGTGGTCTCAATCTTAGCTTTACCTAGCCCACGAAAGACTGAACTAGTCTTTTGCTTCCCTATCCTGACCACCTGCTCTACCACCTCATCAAGCTGGCTCTTCTGGGCGCTGCCTTTTCTTTCTTTCTTTCTCTACTCACGGATCAATCACTTTTCTTCATAAGCACCACAACGGTGGAAGTCAGATTGTTCTGAATGGTGTCAGAAGGCAGGAGACTGGCTAAAAACATCCTCTCCGGAGGCAGGTTTGGGGTGTTGCTGGTGTCAGGGGTCTTACACCAGCTTAGTACAGTAGAAAGAGTCTCAGTCAGGGCTGCTGGGACTTGTAAATATTTTATCAGAAATAGAAATTTGTTTTAGATGTGAGATGATGAACCAGTGAGAGATACAGATCACCTCCTGCCTTGGTTTCCGTATTTGCACCCACCTATATAAAAACAAAACCAGAATTTGAAGCAGACAAGCTGATGGCTCAAATCCTAATGCTGCTCTGTTCGCAGAGGTGCTGATTCATGAATATCTCCTTGATGAGATTAGTATACTTGCCAAACATATTAAGGTCAATGTGAAGTAAAAATATTTAGAGTTAAAATATTAGCAGATATTTTGCTAATATAGAGCACGTTGTTGCACATATAAACAGCTTTATGTACATCTACTGCACCGGAGCAGAGGTTTCATTAAAATCTCTCAGGAGGCGCCTACCCTGTGACGGGGTACGTGGAAAGCCCCCTTATGCACATGGCCACACAAAGCTGCTGCTTTGCAGCAGCCGGCACGTACTTCCTTCCTAAGTTGATGCATCCACTCATTGCTCATCAGCTGTCACGCTTCCTGTGGCACTCCCCGATTTCAGACCTCCACCCTCTCCTTTCCTACTTGTGAAGGGACATTTTCCTCCTGCCAGCTCCTCCCCAGCCCTGCCGGCCGTCCAAGGGGGAAGGCTGCTCAGGATCTCCTCTCGTTTGGAGGATTCCCGCAGCCCTTGACCTGTATCTTTTTGGTGCTTTTGGCAGCTTGGGCTGCTGACAGCAGAGAATGGTGAAGACATGGACGAGGGTATAAAGGTTTGCCTGACCCTCTCTGTCTCTTCCATTGCATGGCACAGATGTCCGTGATGGCTGGCTTGCGTCTTCTGCACACGTCTCTGGAAAGCATCGCAAATCCTGAAGACCCTGAATGTGAAAGCGAAGGCTGGATCCTGGAGAACAGCCTGAAGGACTCTCTTAAGTCCGCGCTGGAGAGTTTGAAAAAGATTGGTAAGTTCAATCAGGTGGAAGCAGATGCCGAAGGGGCCGAAGGAGAGGAAGGTACGAAGACTCCAGCCATCACAACGGTCAGTTGAGCTTCTAATTGATGTGGACTTTTTATCAGAGAGGAATAAAAAAAACTGAGATTTGTGAATATCTACGTTTTAAAAGCTATGTATCAGAATACACATTTCTACGCATGATTTTTTTTGTATATGGGAGTATACAACATAGTGCACCTTGGGATAATACATTTATCCACAATGCGAGTACACCATATTCATAACTTCTGGGGGAAATGACCCCACTAGGACTTGCAATATTCACGTGTTCCCTTATCAGGGACAGTTAGTTTAAAAAAAAAATTAAAAAAAAAAAAAATTGCTGGCATCAAGGGGTGATCCATTCCGTCTTTTTTTGCAATTAAAAGTGGAATTTGACAAGTTAATGTTTTTTGCTCAAGTTGTTTTATCAGCATACTTTACGTACTTCAACTTTTAAAGAAAAAGAGATTGGTTTTCTGGGGAGTAACACGCTAGAAGTCAAAGGAAGAAGGATTTCCAGAATTGTATATAACTTAGTATACAGGTATTTTGACAAACCTCTCATATAATGTGATTTTTGTTAATGTGCTAAGCAACGGTATTTTCTGCTGTATTCTTAAGGCGTACATAGAACAAAATGCAAACTTATGCTGAGAATTTATGTACTAAGCAAAAATTGTAATTTAATGAAACAGCACAAGTATCATGAAAACAACATTAAGGTAAGATTTATGGGTTTTGTTTCTCAGGGTTTTTTTCAGCCTGAGTGAGTGTGTTGTAGACTTATGCTTCCCCTTGTATTTAAACAAGCAGAAGCTTAGATTCGTCTTGTAGTGGGTGGAATCTATGCTATAAGCATGTGCCAGTTACGGCTGTTCTGGACACTTTAAAAAGTATGTAATCTCATAGCTTGCTCCAGAATATTCGAGCCCAACTATTTTTAAGACAAGGAAAGAAAAAAAAAAAAAGGCTACTTAGAACTAACACTTTAAATGTTTTCCAGGGTCCTAGCAAATGGATACCATTCATCCGCAAATACATCAAGCCTCAAACTTTGAGGCCAGGGAAAAGTGAGTTTAAATCAGTCCCCAGTGTGCAAATTTTACAAGTTTTATTTTTCTTTATCAGCAATAGGGTACCCTTCACTATATCTTTTAAGTCGAAGTGAAGGCACATTTTGCATATGCTGCATCTCTCCAAACATATTGTCATAGCTGGAGGACCCTGTTCTCATATACAAAGTTGGAATAAGAAATAGAAAGCGTTTGCTGCAGTGCGTGGCCTCTAGTAAGGGAACAGAGCCTCATCTGGAGTTTATCCGCAGCTGCCAGATAAATTCAGCTAAAGGGAAAGAAACCCGAGAGCGCAAATCCTAACCCCCTGCACAAACAGTTGCAGACATCTCGGTCCCTCAGCTACGAGCCAGGCACCACACTTATTTTTTACCCCAGCTGTGCAAAACCTCTACTTCTCTGCAGTGTACCTGGGAGAGTTTTCTCAGCAGGTCCCTTCCACCTGGGCTGGTGGCCGGTCTCCAAAGGAAACCATGTTTGCAGCTGCCTAATCATTGCACAGCCCATTAGTTTTCGTTCCTAATCACTTGTGCACTTGCCCCAGCAGCACTCAGATCCTCCGGCTCTTGTTCAAACTCCTTCTAGGATGGACAGACCAGTTCACAGCGGGACAGGTAGGGATCTGTCTGTACATCAAGCCCTAGTCTATATCTCGGTGGCCAGGCTGTTTCAGGCCATCTGCACGCAAGGTTTGATTTTGACAGGTATTTGTGGCATCCTTTCACTTTTTCAAAGCTGGTCAAAGCTTTTAACTTTAGTTACAATAGTGAATTTAGTTACAGTAATGAATTAAAAAGTCAACTCTGTTCTTTTGTGCATAAGACTGACTAGAAAAAGGGCAGCTAATGTAAAAGCCAACTTGCTATTCACCACAGCCTATCATCTATTGCTTTGCTGAGGGACGCTCTGCATGGCAGAACCGTACAAACCAGACCAACTCCTTCCTTCTCAGTAAGACATCGCTACGACCGGCTGCTCCTCTCAGCTGGTCCGTTAGAGAAGAACAGGATTGTGGATGGCACATGATGTGGTCACATATATCAGAGAAGAGCTTTTGGGAGGAGTGACATACGGATAGGAGCTGCATTACAAGGATTAATTACAGTTTTTCCTTGTGGAGGCTTCAGTGTGCTGTGATCTATGCTGGTTACTTGACTAGACAACTGATTTTTCATAGAGATCTAGATTTATTGCTGCCCTAGAAATCTGGCTTAAGGCCACTGCTTTAGACAGGACTCTCCCAATTATTTGTCGCCTCTATTTTTTTGTCAGTCTATTGCTAGAGCAACATAACAAATTGTCAAATGATTCTTTCAATGCCACATTGGAGAAGCCAGTTCCCAGAGCAAGGGTGTCTCGGTGTTAGGCAGGTAGAGAGACCATCTGAGACAGGTTTATGAAGAATAGTACTGGAATCGGGGTTTCATACAAATAAGAACAAATAGTGTATATGCTAATGCTGTCTAAAATAAAGCCTCCTGGTTAATGAAGATCTTTGTAACATCTTATGATTACTACAAGATTGTAATATGACTGCTTTGTAAAATATTACATGTAATATATAATTCATCCAATCTTAAATATACTTTCTTGTGACATCGCGAATGCTGTGCTAGATAAAGATCTCTCTGCTGCCTGCAAATGTAAATCTAGGTATTAAAAATTATATTGCAAGTAAAGACCTCTTTAAAGAAAATGTTTAAATATATACAATTTAATACAGATTTCTTTAATTTGCATTACTGCTGACTTTTTGCTTCTGAATTCATTTTTTGGACCCATTTTATACATTCCTATAGATAGGAAGCTTTTCCCCCCTCTATATAATGCTCTGAGAGAAAGCAAACCTTCCTCTTCTCATGTGCCCAGCTAAGCTCAGGATGTGCAAACAGACCCCTAAATCACTTTCCTTTTATCTAGAATCAGAATTTGCTGGACCATTTTAGTAGTATCCTCTTGTGGTACATAGGAATTACAACATCTTCACGGGCCTTAGCTTCTAGAAGTGCTCAACAAGTGAAGCCACCAGCATCCTCAGGATCTTTGGGGATGGGCTAAACTGTGTGTATAACCTCTTTTTCCCCCCATTTAAATCTAACTTGCAACAGACATTCAAAAGAAAGTATTGTTGTTATTTTAAATTTAAGTGGTAAAGCTCACGTAGTCAAAGCTGCCTGCAGCAACCCAACAACTCCCAGAGCCGTGCCCTGATTTTCAAACTAATAAACTTCAGAAGGATGTGAGCTTAATTCATACAAACCAGGCCACTTCTTTTTAGGTACCTCCATATGGATTACCGGCTTAAATCCAAGTACCCAGATCAGAGAGCCAGCCCAAGGCTTTGAAGTGCCAACTTTTAAGAAATATCATTTATTTTTTAAAAGAAATGACAAAAAGTGCACTATTTTACCGGTGACATTTATTTGAAGGGACACAGAATGTTCACTAAAGTGCTTTAAAGGAGGAAATATAAACAGCTCCCTTAAAGCTATTAATTCCTAAGTAGCCTTAATACAATTGATAAGATTAGCCTCCATGCATTACACGAGCTTGGACATTTTCTAATACCAGCCAAATGCATGTGTGCAGCTTAGCAAAGAGCATGGGAATGCTATATCGGGCTTGAAGGCACCACGCACTTCCTAACTCATGGTCAGGGAAGGTTTTCAAGGCTGATATAAAGAAAAAGGGATCCACAGCAAAACGCTTATTTCCACCTGACCTGTTTGTTTTGTAAAAAACCCCAACACTGCTCTTACCATAATCAACATAAAATGGGGACGGATCACAAATGCTTATTAAAAAAAAAAATAAAGAGCATTATTAGAGATTAGTTAATTAAGAGATAAGGCCAGAAAAATAGAATGGTGCCATGTGATAACAGCCCCTTGCAGGGAGATGAAGGTTTAGGTAAATTTATTTCTGGTAACAGGAATGCAGCTATCTCAATGAAATCTGAAGTAATGCGTACGTGAAACCTTTTCTTCTTTTTTTTTCTTTTTAAATTCTATCAGACCTATAGTGTTCAGTGACTGAAACACTGAAGTAGTAAAATACCTCTCTCCAAGCACCCGCGTTTGCTGATCTCATGTCATTTTACAGGTATTACTGAATTTTGATCCAAAGCACATTTGTGAGGTGGGAAAGCTGCAGGAAACCCTGGCCTGGAGCTCAGCTTTGTGGGCACCTCCCTCTGCAGCACCCTTCCCCGAGGAAGGCACCCCCGTTTTGCAGCCTCCCCCTCGGGCGCGGTGCCAGAGGAAGGGCTGAGCAGGGCTTCCACCTCCCATCCCACCGGCCCCTTCTCAAGCAACACACACAGAACAAGTCTTGCCCGATTAACCTGTTTCTGCTAAAAAAGAAGGATAGTTCATAAACACAAGTCAACTATTAAGTTCATTATGAGATGCACATGAGTCAGCTATTAAGTTCATTATGAGGTGCATTTCCATAGTTTGTCCTCAAAGGCAATTTTTCCAGAGCAAAGGGTGGCGCGGGAATCGGACGTGGTGGGCAAACTCAGCAAAACGAGGACCAAAGGGCAGGCCTGCAGCCTATCGTCTGAAGAAGTCACACCGCTTCACGAGGCAACCAAGCCTCCACGCATTTTACATCACGTTCCCAGGCAAAACAGGGTCAAGCATCGCACGTCAGAAATGGGGAGACTTGGGCACGTGAAACGCAGTAAGGCACGACGCCAGCGGGGGGGGGGGGGGGGGGGGGGCGATGAAAGGAGGAGACCAAAGCATTGGCTCCCAGCAGCGAAGCAGAAAGCAGTAAGTCTGAGGCACACGATTCCCCAGACTGACAGTCTCGCTAAGAGGGTGAAAACAAAGTTTAATTCTTGAAAAAAGACCCAAATGCAAAGTTTTTCTTTTTAAGAGTTGCTTTTTTTCCTTCCCAACCGCCCAAGCAACCTGTTCAGAGGGTAGCACAGCTCTGCCTTAGACAGACGCTTTTTCAAATGGGTGTGAGTTTTCCCATTTACACACGTTTTCTCTGGCACAAATAAGACTAAGGTTAAAGATGAAAAAAACCACAGGTGGAAAATACAAACAAGGACAAGGTGAATTCACAAGTTCATATGAATGAATCTTTCATTAATTATATAAATTAATCAAGAGCAGAAGTAACATTGGTTCTGTAATGTTGCTGTAGGCATATTTTAAGTAAATTATGACAGCATTTCTTGTTTTCATTCCAGAATTTTAAGTGTAATTATGTCCTAAAACTTACGTTTATTCTCTACTTGTCCAGTTCTTTTAAAATTTTAGAGTACTTCAGATTATTCTTGAGATTAAGTAATGTTAAAAATGGATTAAATTCATTTCAGGAAGCATTTTATTCAGGAAGAGACTCACAATGGTATATCTAGATTTCAAATAAATACTGCCGCAGCATGTCCCCAACTCCAGTGGGACAAAAACGACTTTCTGTCCCCTCCCTCTTTGCAAGCTGGCGCTCAACCAGGCGTGCTGCTCATGCAGGTACGCATTCCCAGCGCCACATACCCTCCTCAAATATTTCACAACTAGGTCCCTGCCACTGGTGAAGACTTACAAGCGGGTCCTGAAGCTCTGAGAGCAGGAAACAACCCCATCCTTCTTCCACTACAGTCACTACCACCGCAGCCCTGGGAAACCACGTGCACCTCGCTAGGCGTGCCTGGAGCAGGGCTTCCCACCCTGAGCACGCGTTACACTCCAGTGCAATGAAGCAACCGCGTTTGTTCTTGAGTTTGCTGTCTTAGACAGATGTGACACCCTTCAACACCTGCAGAACTTTTATTCCACATCCGCCCAACCATTTGAAACGCTACCCACACTAAAGTGTTTTATTTAAATATCTCGCATATGTTGATATTAACAGCAGTTACCCCCTAGCCTCCCAGCTAAACACTGTGTGCTTCTGCATGCTCCAAGTGCCACACGTTGCTATCACATAGCATTTATCTCTCCATTAAATAAAACACTCAAAATTTCTTATTTTCAGCTCCATCCTGTTCAAGCTGATAGTAGAGATAGAGGGGAGCTTAAAGCCTACATTGAGTACACAGAAAAAGAAAACGCAACACAAAGTACTTTTTTTCAGAGTTCACGCAATCTTCTGAGCTTTCAGCTACTACAGCGTTTTATGAATTACCAAAGCTTGACATGGAAAGATTTAAGATACACAGATGAGATGCCTGACTAGTTCAACAGCATTAAATGGATGCCCAACAATTACTGCAGATTTTTTTTTCTTCTTCCAGTGTACTTTGTGCCGAATTGCACATTCATTCCAAAAGACACCGATACAATCATTGCAAGAAAACGCAGGCTCCTTGGAGCTGTCTTTACGGGGAGCAAACGTTACCCTTCTATGCAGGCGTCTCTGGCTAGAGGACACCAGTGAATTATATCAGTGAACATATTGCTGAGCTCCTCGCCTTCGTCATTTTTATATAACCTTTCCTCTGATTTATTAACACACTTTAGCACCCTCCATGTTAAAAGTAAAGTACAGAAATATGTTCCACACATTATTCCTCAAATACGTGGTTGATTTCAAATCAACACCTTGGTTTTATAAGTGACTAAAACATCCCGCAGCGGTCTGCACAGATGCCATCACTAACCTGAGCTCAGCTGTCCCACCCTGCCTGGGGCTGACTAGCCAGCCTGCCTTTCCTTCCAGGATCCTACGCAAAGAGCAAGCTGGAAAACTTTCCACCTCCGAGCTCATGCTGTCTGGAAAGAGACTGTGAAAATATATTCACAAACTGATGAAAAAGCAACCTTTAATCGTTGCTGTCATGGAGACGAAGATCAGTACTTGCCATTCCTTAGCTCCCTACACCTGGCGCACTGCAGAAACTCCTCATGCTCTCCCTCTTCTTTTTTCTCCAAGAGAAGAGTGTTTGACAAATCTCTCCATCAAGACATAAAGATATAAGATTTGGGCATCTAATATTTGCATGCTAGGAGAGGGCGAAAGGTGGCAGAAGCAGGAGGATACTGAGACAAAACACGACACCACAGTTACTGCTGAATCCCAATGGGTATAAAAAAAAACCTTTCCAAAAGCCAGTTTGCCATCACCAACCAAGGGGTACGTAGGGAGGACACAGCAGCCACCGCTCCTGTCCGCTGTGGCACGTAGTCCTGGCCAGACCCCTTGGACACACACGTCTCAAGAGCCTGTCGGTGCAAGCGTGCGGGTGGATACAGTGAACTTAGAAAGTTAAATAAGATAAAATCACCATGCCCTTCCACAAGGTCTCAAGCTGAAGAAATAGGATGTTTCAGTATGAGGCCTCAATCTATCACCATAAATACCTGGCCACTTCTTAGGGCCAGCTGGTGATAAGGTGTACTGAACAGCATCGGAACACTCCCTGCATGATCAGAGGGTTACAACACACATTCAGCGTGTCACATCCACAAGCCCTGCTTTGTAAAGGTCCGAACTATTTTACTGTAGTTTATGTTCCTGTATCAGCCTGTAACATGTTTAACAAAGTATGTATTGATCAGTAGAAGGTAAAAATAATAACATTGACAAAACTAGCTCAATACAGTTACACAAGTCACACCTCCATTAGCAATCGGACATTGAGCTGACTCTCCCAGAACAGAACCAGGAATTGCTATTTTTCCTGACCATTTTTAGCCTTGGAATAAAATAAAGATAATAAACCCCCTTCTCCCTCTTACTGGAAAAAGCTGCCTATCAGGCCAAAGAGCACAGTTCTGTGGGACTTTCAGTCAGGCCTTGGAGAGCTTTCCAGTGGATGAAGTCCCAGAGCCTGGTCGGGGGGCAAACACTGACTGGTCAAGAGCCTCAGTCAAGCCTGGGATCCCCAGCCACCCATGTGACGTGGAGTTCTTCACTGTCCCTTACCCAATGGTTCAAACTTCCACGACAGCAAACCCCCAAACTACACGGGCACTGCTGGCTGGCAGCAAGGAGAGGCAGGGAGGCTCCAGCCCCTTCTGGGCACAGCTCCATGCTCTGGAGATGCCTGCGGCGTGTGCTCTCACTGCAGCCCCAGCAGCCAAGCAGGCAACTCTACTTAGGTTATCCCAGGCTGATAGCAATGCCCTTCAGTCAGTCACTGCTGGTTCCCCAAACCAAGAAATGACACTCCAACAAGCTGAAGCCACTTACTGGTAACTAGAAGTTATCAGCAACTGGAGATTAAGATGTGCTATCCACACACATGCGCGACTTTAATCAGGCACTAAAATGACAGAGACTTTTTTGCCTCAGCAATACCTGTTTGCAGCGTTCTTACTGTGGGGCTCTTCCCACCTTTGCTTGAACATAGCCCAAAAGGAGAAGCCAACTCTACTCCTTCCCATTCTTCTAAACATTCAAATCCCATTAAAAAAAAAAAAAAAGGGGGAATTCATGGTAAGGAGAGACATTTCCCTAAAGACAACTTGTCTGTAAGACTTCCCATCACTGGTAAGCAACCTTTCTGTGTGCTTGTCCCTATGCCTTTACACTGAGGATATACTGAAGCAGTACCATACAACTCGAACCAGTTTATTCAGAGAAAGCGGACAGTGAGATGGTGACGTGTTAGCTGTGTACGCAGAGGTGTGGTTGGCAGGCTCCCTGGCTGTCGTCACTCCTTGAGCGCCTGGAAGCATTCCTGTGGAAGGCAAGCCTTGATAATAACTGCATCCAGTGTTGTTCGCATGAAGTCTCCAACCTTCTCCATGCAGGGTCAAGTAGGGCTCTGGGACACTCACCATAAGAAGCTGAGGAACTGAACAACTAATGGTAGAGAAGCAGATGCCTCCCTAAGAAAATTTTCCTTTAATGCCAGTTAAGATATGAAGAGCACCATCCTATTCCCACTAAGATGCAGGATTGGCCAGGTGATAGTCCTGGCTCACCAAAAGCAGAGCAGATTGCAATACGAAAATATGACGGTCAGAAGACCCATAGAAGCCCCACAAAGACCAACCAAGTATCTCTTATTATCAGAGATAGCCTCCCTGTCCTGGTCATTCTCAAAAATCATTCAACTGTCAGGTTAGTTTAAAGGCCTGTTCCTTTTTTGCTTCTTAGTAAATGAAAGTTGCTGTAAAATCACTTTCTCTGTACAGTAGATGTCTTACTTTAGAAAAACTTTCAGTATGATTTCAGCCAACATCCTCATAACCAATTTGGGGAGATGTAGACTAGACTGCAAGGTGGACAGAAACCTGTCTGGATTTTCAGGCTCAGAGGGCAGCAATAAACAGTTGGGACGCCAACCAGTTAGAAGTGGCATTCCCCAGGGGCTCGTATTCAAGCCAAAACTGTTTAATACTGTCTTATTTAACTCAATAATCTCAACAGTGGGATGGAAATACAGAGCCACTACTTCTCGCCAAAGGCAATTCCTAGAAAGAAGCAGAAAAGGGGAGTCGAGGGCAGAAGGGAGGCAGACCGCATGCTCAGTTGGATCATAACAAGACTCTACTGTGAAGAGATTTGAGATGCAACTCCCCTCGTGCAATTTAATCTTCCAGAAAGGCAAATAGCTGGCATTTTGTGCTGAAGGTACTTCCACAGTAAGTCGAGCACCCAGCTTCTCCTCTACACATTCAAGTCTGTCCTGGTTTCGGCAGGGATAGAGTTAAGTTCCTTCCTAGTAGCTGATACAGTGCTGTGGTTTGGATTTAGGATGAGAACAAAGTTGATAACGGCACCCATGTTTTAGTTGTTGCTAGGTAATGCTTGCACTAGGCAAGGACTTTCCAGCTTCCCATGCCCTGCCGACTGAGAAGGCTGGAGGTGCACAAGAAGCTGGGAGGGGGCACAGCCAGGACACCTGACCCAAACTGGCCAAAGGGACATTCCATACCATGGGGGGGGGCCGCTGCTCGGGGACTGGCTGGGCATCGGTCGGCCGGTGGTGAGCAATTGCACTGTGCATCACTTGCTTTGTGTATTATTACTATATTATTATCATTGTATTTCAATTATTAAACTGTTTTTATCTCAACCCATGAGGTTTTTCTCACTTGTGCTCTTCCAGTTCTCTCCCCCATCCCACGGGGGGTGGGGGGGGCAGTGAGCAAGCAGCTGCGTGGTGCTCAGCTGCCGACTGAGGTTAAACCACAACAAGGTCACAGAGAAAATGATCACAGTGATGTAGCTTCTAAACAAAACACCAAGTCATTTAGCATAAAATAAAATGCATTTAAATGAGATGCCAGGGCTGGGGCTTGAGAGCTGGTAAGGCTCAAAAGTGAAAGAACAGAAGGTCTGTGCAGCCACACTTGCAGAGTAAGAAAGAGAGCCTCCTGTGGCAGATTGGGGAGAGTACAAAGCGTTATCTTTAAGTATGAACAGAGTAAAAAACATTACTGATGTGAACCGCAACCCTCATCCCTTTTACAAAATATAAATTTACAATCCTTTAGAAAGATGATTAGACTTTCTGGAAGAGGTCAAGAAAGGTTTAACTGACTGAAGCAAATGACATTAATAATATAATCATCTTACATTTTTAGCCAGGGAATTGCAGATGTTGCATATCCAGGTATTTCTGTTAGCTTGAGATTAACAAGGTGACACACTTGAAGGAACAAGCTCAGCAAAATTCTAAAAACAATGTTTAAAAACTACTTATTTAATGTCAACACCAAAAGCATTTACTTGAAGCTTTCAGCTTTGTTTTGTTTTCTGTTGTGATGGTTTCTGGTTTGGGGATTTTGTGGGGTTGTGTTGTTATTTTTCTCCCCCCAAACTCATAATACATTGTAGATTGTACACGTAATCTGCAAATATTAAAGTTATAGCCAATTTATTACAGATATTATTTCCCTGATACTGAAGCAATGTTATATATATATTTCTACATTAATATAAATACATGCAAACCAAATCAGAAAATAGAAGTCTTGAGTAAAGAATGACTGAACTTGCAAAAAGTGATAAATTGTGTACTTTGCAATTATTTGTAGTCATAATTTTACCAACCTATTCAACCTTGCAGCCTCCAACTCTGATCTCAGAAAAAAAAATCCTTCTTGCTGTCAACATTTTGCTTTGTACAGAGAAATCTGTCAGTATGACCAATTATCTTTTTAATATTATGCTTACAGGAAAAGAGAGGCTTTCAGTGCAGTTACACATTATTTGAAACTGTGGCACACAGCTTAAGAAAAAGACTCTCTGCAAAGGAATAGTAACGTCACCAAAAAAGCGTGAAAAGAAAATTGTTGATATATCAACCAGCTTAAGTAGGGGAAGGCAGAGGATAAGCATTAACGTCATTTTTTCCTGCAACTTCTGCATGTCTCTCGGTAAAAAGTCACAGCAATATATAAGTGATTAGAATTACGACAGGTAGTGAGTGGAGACAAGAGTAGTCTGTACTGTTTTTAAGAAAAGGAAATCAACATTGGCCAAGTTTCTTTATTTCATATTTCACATCTTCACTCAATACTGTTACTGAATGTTTGAAAAATTGTCCTGTACACCATGAATATACAAAATTTATCTGAAGCATTAAATCTGTAAAAATAGAAACAATTCAGTCAGACCAAGTGTAACCGAAGACACAGCAGACAGTAAAGGGATTGCTTATCTGGGCTGAAGATGTAGTCAGAAAGTAAGACTTAACTAAAAGAACCACAGATTATTAAGGAAACAGAACTATGTAAATTAAGATTTTACTAATTTGTTGGAAGATAGGAGAGAGAAAGGTAATGGATTTTATTTTAAATCAAGAAGCATAACGTCGCTTTTTAGAGACACCTTGGCGGTCTAATTACATACAGCTAGAAAACTCACTGCCTTCAGGCACCCTCATATCAAGTGCAAATCTGCGCAGTTATATAATATATTTATAAAATATACTATATGCAAACATCTTTACAGAGCTTCAAATCAAGTCAAAAAGTAAATATACTTGATGGGACAACAGGAAAAAAAAAATTGAATCGATGCAAAAAGGTGGGCAGTGTGATTGTGACCTTTCAAAGCCAGAGGAAACCATTCAGCTTGTCTGCAACAAAAAGGAGATGGGATTTGCACCTTAAAAGTTTACTGTCAACAAAAATGAAGAAAATATCCTCTGTGCTTCTGCAAATTAACGTAAAATCAGCTTTTGATGGCATTTTACATATTGTCATTATCTTAAAATATCTTCTAAAGCACAATGTCAACCCTTGAATACCAATAACCAATCACATAATTGAAAGTGGAAGGGTTTCCCAGCTAAATTCAAATTACAAACTACATAATTCTAAGGAGTGCAATGCTCTGGAAAAAGCTTTAAATTAAATTATTTTACTTGTAAAGCTAGTGTTAGGTTTTTTTAGTTAAAAAACAACTGGAAGCAAGAAAGCTGCAAGAGTACAAATGACAAAATCGTTTTAGATACACCAAGTGAAAGAGTGAATTATCCACCGATGCAGAGAGTAACATCCATTTGCTACATTATTTGCTTCCTTACTTCATTCCATTGCATGTACACACAGCTTAAGTATTAAAATGCAGAATAATAAATAAAACGGCTCAGATTACTAGCAAGGGGCAAAACACAATCCGTAATTGTGCTCTATCTAGTTTCCGTTTCAGCAGTCTTTTTCTCTTGCAGTTTATAAGAAAAATCATAGTCAGACTTCCAAAAAGAGTCATTCTTTTTTTATCAGAAACTCAAGTTCATTTGCCCAGGTTTATAACCCAAGACATTTCTGTGAAGGAAGCACAGTGCAAATTATATGACTAATAAAACTTGCTTACATAGAAAGAAGTTTACTTGATTAATGTTAACTGGTATCTTTATGAAATACATTGTAAAACAAAGATTAAATAACGGGACCGGGTTTGGGGGTTTTTTCCCCCCTCAGACTTTTTTTTCCTAATCCCTCCTTTGAAAAGCTTACTGAATTACAAAAATCTTAATAAAGTTCCAGTCTTCAGCAGATAACCATTATAAATGCTGCCAATCAATACCAACTAGTGTTTGATTTGCTTCTTGTGCATGTCCAATTTCCTCTGTGATACTGTGCTGCTGCCAGAGTTTTTGAATCTTTTTAAATCGTTCTTTGCACAAATGTAAGGGATTCCCGCGTCTGAAAAGGAGATAATACGTATCAGGAATGATAAAACACTGCAACTAAGCACAAACACTCAGGTGCGACATATTAAATATTAGATAACCCTTTAAAATATTAAAATGCTTAGATAACACTTGGACATTATTCTCTTGTCAGAACAAATCAACAGATACTTTGATCAGTAAACGGGAGTGCTACCTTCCCTGGTCCCCCACCCTTACTGCTCAACAGTTCCCTCTCCAGCCTTTGGGAATCTCATGTACAGTCCACCGAAGTCTGAACATAGGTCTCCAGCAATCTTTCCATGCTGAACCAACTCATATGCTATGATTTTGACCAGCTTCAGAAGTAGCAAGCATTAACAATAAATATCGAGTTCCCAAACTATTCTCATAGGAAACAGAGACAGGAGTTAACAGACAAAGAACTACCACATTAAATTAAATCATCTCATAGTATTTTCACTTGGTATTAAATTAACACAGACTATACAAACAAACGCACTATACACAAATAAAATTTGCAGCCTCAGTTTCTAGGTAACTTCACAGATGCTAAAGAGATTTATGTTTTTACACCTCAAGACAACTGTTTATAGCCTGGGAAAGGTCTTCCATTAAGTATTTTTAACCTAAAAAACACGTATTAGCACTAAAATGTTTGAAGATATTAGATGCAACAGCAATGTCAAAATATAATATTAGCTATATAATTAAAATAAAAAAGTAACATAGAAAGAGTATTTTACAAACCAGATAGTTTTAGAATTCCTGTATTTAAAAGATGCATTTTTTTAAATATTTACCTGAGTCCCTGGTCTGTCTCTCCATAGTCATCGAGATAAGGAGGAGGATAAAAGCAGCCCTTTGTTTTTCCAGCTAAAAATAGCACCTGACATTCTCGTACTCTAGAGAGAAACACAGAGAAGATTTTTAGGTATTGATTTTTAGGTGAATAGTTTCTCATATTTTCACAGACACTGTTTTTCCAGTTCTCACCTACTTTCATTCTGTATAATCTGCATGTACAGATTTTTAAAGTTACTTTTGTTTTTTAAAACTAAAGATCTTACTCTCTTCCTGTTAGAACTCCTCGGTAGCAGTTAAAGCAATGCAGTTTCATGTCCTATCATTTGCAGTCTGTGTAAAATACTCGACACAACCACAGGAAGAAAATAAAACAATTTCACTTCTCACTAATCTTTGCCAAAGTGAAAATAGACATTATCTAACCTTTCCTTGTATGCAGGAAGACAGCTAAAATTAATTTCATGTTTTCAACAGCAGCAGCAGCAACATCATCATCAAGGTATTTACCTTCATTGTTTTGTAATACTCGAGTGGAAATAAGCACACAAAGAAAACAAATTCACTTTAAATTTGGTATGATACCTTATCTTCAAGGAAACAACCTCTGAACCTTATACCAAGGTATAAGGAAGATGAATACACTCTAGTTTTTAGGCAACCCTGTTATTAACAAACCACTGCCTTTACAAACCACCCCTACAATCACATTTATAGAACTATTTGTTTCATGTCCACACACACCATCTAACCTAGCAAAATAAGTAGAGGTGTTCGGTTCCTTACCTAAGGAATATGCCCACTCCAGAACCACAAGTGTATGTATGTGCAGTACAGGCTCCAACATCTTCTCCTTCTAATTCAGTTTGACAACAGTAACTCTGAGAACATAGCATGGTCCCACACACAAGGCACAATGTTGGGGCTCTGCTTTTATCACCACCTGATTTCGGACACCTTTTGTTAAGCAAAACAAAAACAAAAACAAAAACCCACTGTATATATTAACTCTAGAAGGTAAAAAGATTCAAAAGTAGTTTTGAACATTTATACAGCTAACAGCTATACAGATCCCTGCAATTCCTATTTCACTGAAATACACAGCGGTTTTGCCAGAAGAGATGACAATCAACATGTGCCATTAACTTTATGATTCTAACAAACATATTCCTGAGGATTTCAGCTTAGAGGTTTCCCAGTTCATCAAAAGCAGCAGAAGACTTTAGGGGTCCTCGCTATAACTGCGTACAACTTACGAGAAATTGGATGCTTGGTTAATGAGGCAGCTGTAGTCGTCCGGAAGGTCTATTAATTTGTTGGATTCTCTTGCATAGCTAGAATAAAGCAATCAAATTAACCACTCATATTTCAGTGAATAATACACAGTTATTTCAAACTCATTCATGTTTTCCTGAATCATCTAAACAGCATCTGTGAATAATTAAATTTTTAAAGTTTTCCTCTTCTCTGCCATTCAGAGAGTAAAATGGCAGCCCATAAAAAAAGGAACCCCCAACATCTCTCAGCTAGACCACCTCCAGTTTTCTTAATTGTATTTTCTATGAATTTGAGAAAACGTACAGGCAGAAAGTCAGAAAAATACGTCATATGTATGCTTTTAGCAAAGCCTCATGACTTTGTTCTGCTCCCTTATCAGTTTGCTTTGTGTTTTCCTTTTGTCGCTAATATTGAATGGAAAACAGTCTGACACTCCAGTTCAGAGAACTTGTATCCTGAAGAGAACGAAATATTCATGCAATGAAAACGACCTATTTAATACCAAGTATTTATAGCTTTAGAAATAACAGTTAAAAGTTAATTTTTTTTGCAGATGCTATACACTAGATTTTAATAGTCTTCAACTCTAGGAATAATACAAATTAGACTGTGAAATGTAAATAGAGGTTTGTAACAGAAGCAAAGCACAAGAACACGCTGAGAAGAACAAAAATCACTGTCAAGTTAGACATAATCTTGGGAAGAGCAGTTAAGAATCAGCAAAAGGAACACATGGAATAAAAATCCCAACAATCACACATAACAGGAAATCAATTATGCAATCAGAGTATTCTTACTGTATAAGATATTCTGTTAATAGCCTGGTATTTAACAGATGAAGTGATTATTTTTATTTTTGTCACTTAGCCTTACTGTATGTACAACGTTGAAAGATTGATTTTATGTATTTAGCACAGGAGATTAAAATGCAGGGATATATTTTTAATGACAGCACTGTGAACCTCATATTCATTTATAATTATTTGGATAATTGATAACCACTATTTTTACCCAGCCTTCATAAGGAAGATGACCCCAAATGCTTTTCTACACCCACTAAGCATTAAATGTGTTCTGAATTCAAAATAACTGGTTAGCAAGTAGATATGTATGAAAAGCAAATTTTATTTTTGGCAACTGACTCTGTGTTGATTTCACTGAAGAATTTGGATTCTTTAAAAAGCTCTTCGATGCTTCGTATTTTTAAACAAAGGTTACAGATGTCTTTTAGCAATAGCAAAGGTACAAATCAGCTACAGGAAACATGAGAAGTGTTATGGCCTCTGATTACTGCAGATCAGTCTAAATAAAACTGTGATATTTAACTCTGTCTTTAAACTCTACTAATTCAAGCAACATTTCATTTTCTTACAAAATTCCAAAAATCTCTCTGCTTATCCCCTAATATCTTTGTCATTCAATAAAGCAGAACTGATACTATGTTGTTATAAACACCCTTTAGAAAAAAAGATTTGGAGAAAACTACAACATTGAAGTTTCTCCCATGTCTCTGCTTAAAATTTCTCCATGTTTACCTGATAGCATGTCTCTTGCCTTCAAGGTATCTTTTTACTTCATTGTTGCTACACCAACTACGAGAAAGAAAAAGAGTGGCTTTTAGCTTCAATGGATGATACTCTCCAAAAACAAATAAGTGAAAATGCCAAAGTACATCTATTCAATAATCTCTACAACCAAAATTATTTCTTTCAAAACACTTTTCACAAATGCTTTTCAAAGTCCACTATTCATTTCCATATATGCACTCCTGGGAGAATACTTCTATTACTATCTTGTGCAGAATTCCTTATTATATTTAAACTAAGCATAAAAACACAACTTACCTTTCTATTAACGTGTTCAGAATCTCACTATTTTCTTGAAAAAGGCAAGTGAGGTTGCTTGGCAAGGAAAGGTAGCTACATAAGTGTTCAAACTGGTTTGTTCCATTTACTGCAAAAAAAAGTATAATTCTCATAACTGCATTGTTTAAATTACATCAACTACAATAAATGAAATACAGCCCTAAATGGGACAATTTTTTGTTTTTTGTTTTTGTTTTTTTAAACTGTATTCCCCCACACCCAAAATGCGGTATGAAGTATGAAAGTGCTAGTAAAGGCACCAGACAGCTATGTTGGAAAATGGCCAGTAATGAGAAGCAACTTTCCTCAAACTTCCCCTCTAAGCATGTTTCAAGCCTGGTCACATAAGAACTATAACAGGAAGCCCAACGGTCTTTACAACTTGGTATGTCTTCATTTTAATGTCATCCATTAAATGGCTACTTTGTCCCCCTTGTAGTCCATGACAAACTGACACAGGTGGTCAGTGACAGTATACCAGTGAAGTATACCACAGTCTCAGAAATACAGAAATTCCAAAAACATCTGCAACGCTAAACTCTTCAAAAACATTATGTAGGACACAACTGCTACATTGCCATGTTCACGATACTAGTCTATTGGTTTGAGCCCCTGGGCCTCTGCTCTCCCAACTTTCAGGACAAAGAGTACCAGTACCTCTTCCATGGCACGGCCCCTTTTGCTCCTGAATAAAGGAGTGAAGAAAATTAAAATGAAAGCTGTGCTCACTTCCCTCTCACAGCCAAGTGATTCCTGTTTCACAATCCCCAATAAAACACTACAGAAGAACGATACAGGCCAGCTGTGGGATCAGTGGGTCCTGGGGCAGGTGAGTGGCTAGGGAAAGCAAAACACCCAGTCCTACAGCCAGCGTCAGGACATATCTTGGTGGTGGGGACCTGCGGGGCCATCCAAGCACCTGGGACTTGAGGATTGCAACAAAGTAAAGCAAAGCCTTCCTCTTCCCCTCTCCTACAACCAACTGTTTAACGGCCCATGGACCTACTGTCTGGAAGTACAGCTGCACTTTGTACCTCATCTTTAGATTGTCTGTAACAAAGCACTCAAGCAGTCACTACTGGTCCAGACCATGAATTTCAGAAAACTTGTTACAGAAAATCGAAGTTCAGAAATAGAGGTTTCTTTTTTTTTTTTTTGACCCAGATGCTTAAGCATTGCTATTGTAAAATGAAAATAAACTACATTTTAAACACAATTTGTCAAGAAGCTATGAATCGAGGAAACATTCTACAAGTTCTGCAGCTGTTCTCATGTCAGCTCAGCACCACATATCATATTTTGTTTTAAACATGGGAATTCTGAAGCAGTGTGAACCTACTTATAAGTAATATCTTCAGATCTACATTCAGTCCCTACATACACGATACGTGGAGGACAGTAAAGTACGTTACTAACATTGATTATTTGGGCTGTAACATAACATCAATGTGTTTGGAGATTTTATTAGCGGATGCTGATTTGAATGAAATTGATAGAAGGAAAAGCAGGTCTCATTTGAAAACAGTAATCAATAGATCTGAAATAATCAATATTTCACTTTTTAACACAAGAGCATCAGTTTCTGGTTTAGGTAAGCTAGAATGGCATTGGCCTTGATATTAAAAATACATTTTTAAAAAGGAAACAATTTTTTTCCCCCTTTTTCATTATGTAGATACGATTCTGCACTGGTAACAAACCCACATTCATTCAATCAGCTTCTTCAGAAAGGAGAGTTTAAATGTAACTTATTTTGTCCATAAATGCTTGTATCTCTTGAAAAGCTGATTTAATACAAAGCAGACAGTACCTTGAATTTCTGAGGGTGCTGGGACTCCATTTAAGTAATGGAAAAACAAAGCAGAACATCTCAGGAAAGGCATGATTCCAGCTTTTAGATTCCTCCACAGGTGCCAGCCTGAGGAAATTTCTTTCAAGGCACTTAAGAGAACACAATAAAAAAAGTTTTCTTATATTTAATCATTTCAGTCTGAGAGCTATATTTAGTAAGTCTTCAGTCATACTTCATATTAAATTACTGACTTCAGTTGAAACACGCATCATGCAAAGTGTTCATTTCTAAGCTAATTCCAAGAAAAACAATCAGAGATTCATAAAAATGTAACCAACTGGGACAGTAAATTCAGGAAAATTTTGCATAGACATTTCAGATCCTAACAAGTTTTCTGTACTCAGACACTGCCAATTCCAGATTCTACACATCTGCAAACTGACTAAAAAAACTGTTCCAGAGCACAATTTTCATGAGCAGGTATCTTCATGAGCACAATCAGAGGAATTTATAGGAATAGTTACTTGAAAATTCTATCTAGAAGTAGTGGATAAGAAACAAGATGCAAGAGTTCCCAAGTTATAAGTTGAGTCCAGGAGGGAGAAAATATTATAGATTTTATCAAAAGATCGCCCTTTTACCTTCCTGTACACTGGCAAAGAAATTTATACAGCGTAAGCACAGCTACTTCCTCTTCACTGTTACTGTCTTCTTGATCCATGCCATTCTCTTCTGAAGAAAGAAAAAAATAAAAAGCAAGTTACTTCATATATACATGTTTACACCGCAAGAATGTAACTTTTCAGGTTTTGAGAAAAAGGCCAAAACTAAGTGAAATATTCCACTGTACTACAATATGATGTACTGGAAAAAAGTTTTCTGCTGCACATTTTATGTTTTAAGTTTATGCTACTGTCAGCTCCAGCGAGGTGTTGGTTTACTTGTTCGATTGGTTGGGTTTCTTAGTATACTTGCTTGGAGTTCTTTGCTTTTGGCATACTACACCTTATCCAGTTCCTCTTGCCAGAAGATACATTGATTCCCTACTTCGCTAACTGCAACTCATTCATCATGCAATGCCTAAGCCAAGTCTCTGCAATAAACACTTCCAGGCACTGCTACATTATCTGGAAAGCTAGGATTCACGACTAGCTATGCTCCAAAAAACCTCCACTGTTAAGCAATAAAGACAAAAGACTGAACTTTCATGAATACAATTTATCAATACTTTCTGTGGGCTGAAAGAGAGAGCACCTGCAACTTTATTTTGCAACTGTAAACTGCACACATTTGCCAATAGCACCTTAGTGTTTTCCAAGTACAGATGTGAGGAATCATTTCAATAGAAGTTGAAAGAAAGTGGCATTACCTGTTGATGAGGTAAGTAAAATTTGTATTATGTGTGCCATAGTGACAAGATGAAACAGGTGAAGATCTCCAGTGCCAAGACTAACCCCTGAAAAATCCTGACAATGTATGGCAGGGAAAGAAAGCACCAAGCTTACCTGTAAAAAAAAAAACACAAAAGCTGTTATATTCCTTTTCTTTTTGAATCTTCCCATTTTCTCTGCTCATGCTGCAACTATACCCTTTGAAGGCAGCATACCTCATAATGTTTGTTTGGGATTTTTTTTTTTCCCTGCTATTTTTTCTTTGTGGTTTGTTGGGAGATTGTTTTTGGTAGTTTTTGTTTTGTTTTTAACATCCAAAGAGTATACATTCCATCTCATTCTGCCCCATTTTTATTTACACATAAGAATACTTGCAATGAAAAAAGTCTTTAAATTGTATTAAGTAGTGAAAAAATACTAAAAACCTGAACATTTTGAAAGGTTCCTAACCCAAAGTAAACAGAAACTTTCCAATGAAGTTTTGACATAGTGCCTACTGGATCAAAACATTATTAATATTAATTAATATGTATTATGGAATACTTACCAATAAATGAAACATGTCAATATCAAGTATGCAAGGAAGATTTCCATTTTTTTCATTAGGCACCAGTGCTGAGTATTTTAGAAAGAAAAATAAATTTGTTAATTGAACATTTATATATGAAAAGATTTTAGTGTACTTTAGTTACAAAATGAGAGCCATCTCCTTGGTTTATATGCTTAAAGTACTTAAAATACAAATGTACCTGTTTTGGCCAGAAAGGTGTGAACTCAAGAGTTGTTCAACATTACTGGAAAAGACTCTTACCTACTTGACTGTACTGTATTGAAATGAAACAAACCCAAAATAACTGTAACAAAGTAAGTGCAGCCATTCACTACTCCCACAGTGACCTCCTTCTATTGCTTAGGTTTCCAGTGGGAGAAATAAGCTCAAACACTAGTGACTGAACAGAAACACTAATTGTTGTCTGTTCAAAGGAAACTTTTGCAATTCGCTTAACTTTACAAGGTTCCCTAAATTTGCCTCACGTTACTTATTTGCCTTACAGGCTCAAAAATGCATTGCTAAAGAGTGTCTTAATTTCATTATTTTATCTCCAATTATGAAAGAGCTAGGTATTGGTCTCTCCATCTCTGTAGTATTCACATTCACTGTAACCACAAAGTATCAACCAAAGCACTCGACCTGACAACAGAAATTCACACACTTAATAAATTGCAAGTAATAAACTCCATCTAAAAGCAAACACAAAGTGTCTTGAAAATGTTACAATGTATTTAAAACAACAATCAAGGAACAGTTGCAAACTTCTTTACACTCTAAGCAGTAAAATCTGATTTACAATAAAAGAGTTTAAACTGCAGCTATGAGAATAGTTTTACAATGCAGCTATACGCATTGAGCTGCCAAGTTTAAAAACACTACTACAGTAAAAAGTAGTCTCATCATAACAACTTAAAAATACTTCAGCTGAAGACTGCTGCCTTGCTGGCCAGAAAATTAACAGCTGAAGATCTGTGACATTTTGAAGCTATTTCTGTTAGCAAACATTTCAACACCACTCAGATTTCAAATGCTTCTACTTGTGTAACCATATAGCCACAGAACTCAACCCAAAAGTCTTAAAAATGCTTCTATCAAAAATGTGACCAGAGCAAGGGACTTCTAAAACCATACTTTTATTCGATAAGTTATCTTTATGTATAAATAGTTCATAGAATACTGACAGATCAAAGGCTAATAATTTTGCTTATTCCTAGCCTTGAAAAATAAAATAAAATAACAAATCTTTTTCCTTCATAAAAATAAAAGCAGTACAGTTGCTTCTGTCAGCTGGAGGGAAGAAGAGCTTTGAAGAAACGTTCATTCAATTTCAAGAAAACCCAAACCATGCAGAACATTGTATACTACAAAGTTCCAGTCAAATATCTAGCAACATTTTCTCTTCTACTTCACATAGAAAATGGCTCAGTCATTACTGCTACAAACTGATGTCAATTAAGTTCTTCCCCATAAAGCTGCCAACTGTTTGCTGAAGTAGGTGGTATCAATTCTACTAGTAATTTCAGTATATGAATACATTTTAAAAATTTCCCTGCTCTACTGACTGTAAACATTACAATTATCCCATTTTATAATACCCTTTCAGAATAGGGTATTTAGAATGTAATTATTGCATTAGGCTGAACTTCAGACTCTTCACCTGTATCTACAAATGCTTCAAGCTTGGAACATTTTGGCTGTTCTCATTAAAATTCTCAACTAATATATGACATTACATAATAAGTCCTGGCTTATCACAGATCCTACTTTTCAAAGGCAGAGAAGTTTGCAGATATATTAAAGACCTCTGCAAATATCCTATTTCCTTTCAATACTATATTAATCTTAATTTCCTCCTCTTTAAAGTTCCAGCGTACCACTTTTCTTTTGTGAAGGACCACGCTTCCTTCTCCTTTGCTCTAGGTACCCTTCTAAAAGCAGCAATATAAATGCTGGGAAGAATCAACAGAACTCCTTCACAGCAAAATATCCATGCTTCTCTTGAAATGTATCTTGGAACTGCAGATCAAAAGAAATGTCTTTTTTTCCACGCTATGACGAAATATGTATAGGTACACATGTGAAAATACCAGCTCTTGGTCTATTACTTAAAACCACTACATAAAACAATCTTTTTGTAATCAAGACTAACAATCATTCTGTAAGCATCTTTCTGTATTTATATCTTTGTGAAAAACAGAATAAGGTGGTAAACTTACATGCTAAGAGAGTACAAAAGTGACCCTGTACTGCCGAAAGAGATGAAACTGTCCAGTGAGCTGCTGCAAATCTTGTTAATGATGTAAGGCAGTCATCCTTTAAAAACAAGGAAAAAGAGACACTGCCACAGTTAATGAAGTTCCTCAATATGAAAAGGTCTTTTGACTTACAGCATTCTTTTCAGGCCCCTCAGCTGCAGTTTATGGGAGCAGTTTGAGTGTCTAAGCATATGACAAAGATATTTTTTTAATACAAATATACAAGTTCCTTTCAGTATTCTTATTTTGACTGAAACCCCAGCCTTACTAAACTATGCATTTATAGGAAAAAAAAAAACATAATAGTTTTGCTAGATTTGATTTTTACATAGATTAATAATCAGATACTGATTGACCAAATAGTGGGATCCAACAAATAAAGCTATCAAATAACCGTAAGTTAACATTTTGATACTCTGCATTAAAGAAGCACAGTTCCCTCTTTTTCCACTGGTTCAGAGAGGAATTGCTGCTTGATCCTTACCTGTCGACAAGGTAAATGACCAAATAATGGTTTATCTTCATCAGCTAAAAGTCGTTCTGGAAATAAACAAAACCCCAAAATATTTCAGTGCTGTGAATTTAACTAAATTCTGAAATTCACATATAAAGGAGCAAAATTAATACATTAGTACCTATAGTCTGTATTGTGTAAGCACAGCTTCCCCAGCACATTATAGGTACACGTGGATCTTCTTCATTTGGATGAACCTTCAAGCCTACTTTGTATGTCGCTGTACCAAAAGTTGTCAACATCTCTTTTATGCTCTCAGAATAAGGATTCCTGAAACAAAGAAAACAATATTACCAATTCATTTTTTTCTCCACTGGCAGCATAGTACTTTTAATGATGAGCATTCACCCCATAGCTGAACACCTGGATTTTTAAAATTTAAGCGAGAACTCCAGTATCTTTCGTTGGATCTGGTAGTCTGTAATCTCTTTTCTGTGACAGATACACTCCCAATCAATTTTTGATTATTTCATTGGAACCAATCTCATTTTTTAGCATTAAGAATATCCAGTCTTCAAAGGTAATATAGTTAAGACTAAATTTAAAGAACTGTGTGTGACTGATGGCAAAATCTGTCATCAGCTGGGATAGGTGTCTTGCATTTTTTGTGTGTAGTGGCAGGTAAATGTCTGTACCATGTAATGAAATTCATTACTTTCTCCCCAAGTGAGGAAGGGGTAGACTCAAATACAAACATACCATAGTAGCTGAAATTACATATTAACATATTCTCCATTTCATAGTCTTTCTCGATGTTTTACTTGTAGTGCTGAGCTATAATGATGAATCCTTCATCTGGTTACGAGTTATCGGGAAAGCAAACTTAATCCTGATGTTGAAATTTATACAACAGCAGTGTCTTCTCTGCACATCCATGCATCACATCCGCCTCTGAAATCCTACTGCATTATTTACTACTTGTGGGTTGGACTTGAATACCATCATAATAGGATCAACTTTTCTAATTAAGGCAAAATTCATATTTTTGCCTTAATTAGTGAGACCTTATAGCACAGAAGTCACATTCCATTTTCATGTTACCATTTCATGATGAAGTTTTAATGATTTATTAAGATGTAAATACATACTTCGGTTTGAAATCTGGTCTAAATCCTTCAGGTAATTGCAGCTGATCCATTTTTTCTGAATTACCAGAATTGCCTGTACAAACAAGAAGTAACAAAACACCGATAGTTCACCTATACATAATTTTTACATTATAAAAAGGTGTGGGAGCACATCACCAGAAACTGAAATTCCAAGCTACTCTTGCCACTTTTGCCACCATCTCTCAATGTCACTGTGGTAGAACCATAATACTTGGTCTTTTTCCTGAACTGGGGTTGTTTAGCCTGGAGAAAAGGAGGCTCAGGGGAGATCTCGTCGCTCTCTACAACTACCTGAAAGGAGGTTGTAGCGAGGTGGGTGTTGGTCTCTTCTCCCAAGTAACAAGTGACAGGACAAGAGGAAATGGCCTCAACTTGCACCAGGGGAGGTTTAGATTGGATATGAGGAAAAATTTCTTCACCGACAGGGTTGTCAGGCGTTGGAACAGGCTGCCCAGGGAAGTGGTGCAGTCACCATCCCTGGAGGTATTTAAAAGACGTGTAGGTTGTGGCACTTAGGGACATGGTTTAGTAGTGGACTTGGCAGTGCTAGGTTAACGGCTGGACTCGATGATCTTAAAGGTCTTTTCCAACCTAAATGATTCTATGATTTTCACATACAAATACACACATTTCTTCAGACTTACTTGCACAGTCTTCATCTCGAAGTAAATACAGTGCTTTTATTTGCTGGGATATTGTTTTGATCCACTGAGCTAGGTTTGGTTGGCCTGAAAAATCTAACCTGTCCAAAAATATATATAAACAGAATACACACATTAGTTAAGAACAAACTATATAGAGAATTAGTAATTCACAAGCATTCCATGTTCTTCTGTTTCTCAACAGGCTCTTTCTCTGTTGCCCACATATTTCTGTATCTTCAGTTCTTTCCCCGCAGGTCCTACACTTCACTGTCCCTTCATACTCTAAATTCCATACTATACAATAACCAAGGAAGGTCCATAAACCAAAACAAGCAGGGAGGCAATCCGTTCGAGATTATCAAAACAGAAGATAATAAACATTTTGAAAGGGGTTTTTGAGGTGTGGCTTGTTTGGCATTTTGTTTTTTACGTTTATCAAGGACATTTATAAAGCAAACAGACCTGTTAAACAAAACTCTTGGTGGAGGAAGCAGAGGAATAACGGTGTTGCTTAAACATTCACAAAGTGGGCAAAGGAATTCACCATTTTCTACATCATAACTTGTGTGTACTCTTAATCTTTGCTGTCTCCGTTGCTCTTTCGCTTGGACAGCATCAAAATACCTTTAGAAAAGAGCAAGATATTAATGACAAATTATTAAAACATTAATGTATAAATTCTTGAATTGTCATGAAGACACTGTTTTGCCTTTTTCCAGATATACATAAGAGAACTATCTGAAGGAAAAAGCTCTATCCTCTGACTGATAAAGTATTACTAAGTGCAGGCTATTCCCAGTTTTTTGCAGCCAAAATCCCCCCAAATGCTGAAGTTCAATGGGCTGTCAAAATCACATTGAAGTCTGAACTTCAGCAATTTCCATTTAGGAAAAAAAAGGGTGAGGGGGAGAGGTAGAGAGAATGTTGAAGGATTAAAAAAAAAATTCTTCAGTTTTACATAAAATTTTAAGGGAGGTGCCATGAGCATTATCCTCATGCGTATTCCATTACAGGCCACAACAGAGCAGCCACTGGAAAAACCGGTGGCTGATCTCCAAATCCTATACGATAAAGAACTGAATTCACTGCTTTGCTAAACTTAACTGCTATTCCAGAAGCCTCTGGGATGGTTTAGAGCGTGCCTGACGATGACCCAAAAATGGTCTGAACACAGGCATATAAGGACATTTCCAGGAGTTAATGGCAACCACACAGGACTGTACATGAACTACACAAGAAGATGAAGAACACATCTTCAGCGAGCAGTGATATCAAAGACCACAAATGAAACCTGCACTAGGATCATCACATGGTGGTTATGGCCACAGAATCTCTGGGAGCTCCTAACAGTCTTCAGAATTTGAAACCAGGCACTTTAGGAGCCATGCCAAGGATGAAAGCAAGTACCTAATTGAAGTCAGAGGCTTGAATGGTTTGCATTTATCACATGGCATTGGCACCACATAGCACTAAGCACATTTATCCCCCTCCAAAAATCAAAGAATAAAAATAACTCAAAAAGGTTTTATAAAAAACAACTAAGAACAAAGGATAAAATTGAGTTTATGCTGAAGATGAACTTGAATTAGGCTGCAGATGTTTCTACTTCAAGTTAAACATGATGGAGGAATTAAGAGTGCAAGGGATGCACTGTCATTTAAAACTTCAGTAGAGAACACAAGAAGCAGCAGGAAAAAAAAACTGAACCACAAAAAACCCAAAAAATCTGAGCTTCAGCATTCAGATATATGTGCGCCACAGGGGATTATGCAGAGGGATGAACAACTAAAGGGAATGAAAGCTGCCATGTGTGGCTTTGGATTCTTAATTTTCATTTACTATCTGTCATCTTGGAAAAGATTTTGAACATGTTTACAGTATTTGTTGTAATGATTTCTACTTTTTTTTTCCCCCCAACAGAAAGCTTTTTTAATTGCTTCATGACATTCCTTTTTAAGTTTACTACATGGTAGTAATTTTGCCATTAAAATTAGTGCCAGTAGGCAAATTGATGGCACGACATGCTATTTGGACTAAAAACTTAAATATAGCTTTTTACCTCTGCCAACAATGAGCATGCATAATATGTCCACAGCTACCCGTGTGTGTTCCACATGACAGATCTGGGTGCATGAATAATGGGTCATACTTTTCTGTATTTAAAATAAAACAAAACAACTTTGAAATAAACATTTATCAAAAGACTTAACTGCAGATAAATGTTGCCACATTTGCATTATTATTAAACTTTATCACAAAAGTATAACTCATTTGATGAAGCATAAAACATATTATTAATCTACAACAACTTAAACTGTTTAGATCATATACAAGTATCATGTCATTTTGTTTTGAGCATATGTGGTGCTCAGTTGCCAGCTGAGGTTAAACCACGACAGTACTGCACTTACGACTTCAAACCAAGCTTTCGGAGGTGCTGGGCCCTGGTAAAAGTCCCCAGGATCTACCTGCAGTTTTGGTGGTTCAGTACCATTGAACAATGAGTCTAAGAACATTAATCTTCAGAGTGAGAGTGCCAAATGATTCAGTGCAGAAATTTTCTATGTGTTTACATATACAGAATCCAAAGAAACCTTTGCAGTAATGCCACTGATCATTGTGATCTGTTTCACAAAGTTACCTAAATCCAAGCAGTTTTTATTATCACTAAGAGGTGTTTCAGATCGCATAACTGAGAGGAAGGAAATGTGTATCTTGTGCTTTTACATCACTACATCAACACCTCCTCTCTCTATAATGTTACGGGTGTAGTTTAAGAACAAACACTTCTGATTTTAAAGGGTTTTTTAATAGTTACAAATAATTTGTCATAAATGGCTGGCAGAACATTTAGATAATGCTTTGCAGTGATTTTACATTATTTCGAACACACATTTCTACCTCACTAAAAATATGGGAGTTTTGCCACTGATTACAATGAAGTCATTCACAGTTATACAGTTAACATAAGACAGTGACGCTACTGTCTCAAAAGAAAGCACGCGCTTGTTATAGTGACTCTGACATTCATTAATATTGAAGACAGCTATGAACTTTACTTACCAGTGTCTGGAATAATTTTGTTTCTATTTTTAGACAACACAGTTGATCGCTGAATAAATGCTGCCAAGACCATAGCCCTGCTGTCCACTTTAACTTCTTGTTCCTCCTGACACAATATACACATAACAACCTGTCTGTGTTCAGCTACTCTAGTTTGCTCTGGTCCCAAGGCTGTGAGCTTTGCATCTGAAATTACAGGGCTAGAATATTCAAAGAATACTAGTGAGCAAATTATTTGAAAAACATTACAAATCAGATCATTATTTAAATGTGATTAAAGAGCTTTCTAGCTTTATGATAAATGCTCTCTGGCAAAAAACAGTTTTGGCATTTATACAACAATTCCTGCATCCCCAGAAATAGAACATATTTTACAGAAAAAATTCATACCCTCCCAATAGTATTACCCACTCCAGTTTAACATGGAAACTATATCTGCGACCCTCCATCATCACCATTCCTTAAGTGCCCGACATAAATTCTGAAAACACTCTCCACTTCCCCACAAAATCATTAGCGTGCTTCAATTTGTATTTCCAGCTACAAGCAGATTTTCTTCCAGATCCTCAACAGACATATAATCAGCTATTTCCAATTTACTATGTTTAATAGCATAGTCTCTTCAGTATTAACAACAACTTACTGGATGATTTTATAGAAAAAATGATTTGCCTGTTTATGTTGAGCACTATGAGGATGGGGCAAGGGAGGAATCAATATTTATCCCACCATCTTGACAGAAAGGGGAGGAAAGCATTCCATTTACTGCTGCTATTTTGGTCTCAAGAACTTATGCATAGTTTTGCATCAAGACTTAAAAAAAAAAAAAGCACTTTTTAAAGCAGTAACACTAGGACAATCTGATGTAAAAGTTAAAAGAAAAAATTTAAATTATATTCCTTTACCTATTTTCATGTACTCCGGAGGTTGAAGTATCTAGCTCCTCCAAAGTTTGCTGAAATAGTTCTTTGTTTTCATTAATGAAGTGCCGTTGCATCTCAGACATCTGGGCCATGATCTTTTCCCTGCGCAGTCTGGCAATCTCAGCTTTTCGCTTCCTTTCAGCTTTGTCTTTATCACGTGAACTCTGAAATTGTATTGTTCGCTCAGTCATTTTTTTAATCTTGTTACAACAGACAATTTATTTCAGCTACTGCTGTGTCTAACATGTACTAACCTCCAAACAATGAAAATCTCATAAAAAGACAAAAGAAAAGTCTACCAAAAAAGTTATTTTGTGCCCTTTTTTCTTTAGCTCATGTTCAATGCCACGCAGAACTGCAGATCCAGAAGGGTACCTCTCGCCCTCAACCTTTAACTGTATTTTGTATTTCTCTTCCCTTTCAGCATTCATAAGATAAAAAGGTAGGTAAGTGACAGGTCTTGTCTCTAGTGCTGCTCTTCCTCCATACATGCTGTATTCCTAAATGCACTACAGGGCTCCAAGGTTTTTGTGTAGTATCTAGAATGTCATGTCAAGCTAAAGGGATCAGCAGAGCTTATCTGGAATGACCTGCATAGTAAAAATACGTAGATACCATTTCTTTTAACAACTTTCCAAGGAGTCTGAAATTATGTAAAGAGCAGAATCATTAAATGCTGTGATCAGTACTACAAACAGTTCTAAGCAGTAAACTTGCAAAACATTTGGAGACTACAATATATAAAGCAAAGAAAAATAGTCCAGGGACTCTCCCAATAGGTCTTTCAAATAAATGGGTTTGATCTATAAGCTGTGAGACTGCATTTCAGAAATAGGTGAAATCAGTTTCCCATCTTTGATTTAGAGCTGCAATTAGAAATATAGTCCTTTGCTAGTCACAACCCAGACCCATTTCAGATCAGCTAACTGTTACAGCTTGCTTTTACCTCCTCCATAATATTTCCTTCTGTCTCAGCCACAGGACTTGTAGAAGAGCTTTCTCTTAGTTTCTTAATAGTATTAAAAGTCTGTAAGAAAAAAAAAACACAATTTGTTTGTGACATGTGAATATAACTGTGTATACTATAATGCTGGTCAGATAATGCGCAGTGTTGGATTCCAGAAGAGGAGAAAAGTAGGTACAACAAATCAACATGGGAAATAAGGAAATCAGCACAATATAATTAGGAAAGTTTCAAAAATCTTCTTTCCATGATTTTCAGCAGTTATATAAAGCAGATTTACCTTCAATATCCATCTGATCATGTCCTTGTGCACTTCCAGATGAGGTGCGTTTTGCAGTGTTTCTAGCATAGCTAGTATACTAGGGGAATTATTGGGTGCCTCTCCTGGTCCTGAGAAAAAATTACAACGACAATTGATTACACTGTTACCTGACAAACTGATCATTTGCTAACATTAAAAACAACAAAAGCAAAAAAACAACACTTGCATATGTTCAGCAGCTGAAGAATTCCTTCAACAAATAGGCACAATATGTAACTTTCATTCCCCCCTCTGCAATCATTTTCATGAATACCCTCTAAATCCTGAAAAGTTAGAGGAAATAGTCTTAAAAGTCTTGCTCACTGACTGTATTTTCTTACAAGACAAAGGCACTGTAGAACATCCAATATTTTATTTCCCACCTATTTTAAATGGAAGAGTCTTAGCAACTTCCACGTCTTGGCAAAACTAGAGGCACTAGTCAGAAAATGCAAAGGAGAGTCAAGATTAAAAGACCATTTAAGAAGGCAACTACAGTTTTTGCAATTGTAGCATCTGATCACGTACAGCATGTTGAGACGTTACTTAAAGATATTAAGAATCAGATTACTGGGAATTATTCTGCTTCTAGATTTCTCCTCTAGAAAAGACCTTTCATATTGCTACTATCATAGAATCTACGCATATGTAAAGCACATATGTATAGTCAACGTGGTAAAATTTTGATGGATAAACAAATACACTCTTCTGGTAAGTACTGTTTCAGAAGAATAAAATATGAGATACTGGCATTTTCAGCTATTCAAAATTTGCTATACATTTGAAAAAAAAGGCATACTTGATATTTTCTGAGTGAAGGTAAATGTTACAACATTCTCCTCACTGAGATTCTCCAGATGTTGTTTTTCTTCTTGTAGTGCCATTCCAAGCAAATGCAAAACCTAGGTAAAATAATTCATATAATCTCTTTATATAGCTTGGGTAATTCATTAAAAGACAAGGAAGCCATACAATAAAATTATATAATAAGAATATACTTGAAGTTATTTCTACATACATAATTCCAAAGCTACATTACACAGGAGTAACAGTGTTTGTTTACAAATTCTTGAAACTTCACCAGATAAAAACCACATTATACTACTTGTATCTTTCTGTTTGCTGTCCTGTCTAGTGAGTGAGAAGTCAGTGCTTCTCAGCTTTCTCCCTAGCAATTGCATGTCATTATCACAAGTCTCTGGACAGAAGCATGATGCACACTTTAAATCCTTTTTACATAGAAAATTTAACTGACAAAAAGTTAAAATTATTAAATTAAATTTATTCTAACACTCTAGAAACACATGTTAAAATAATGTTAACTTTTACGTCAGTAAAAAGCTGTAATCTCCTTGAAGTTAAAAATTGAAATTACCCTATTTGGCACTAAAATAGTCTGAATGGCATTTTAAAGCTGAAATACTTAAATCTTGGTGGTGAACTCTGTCATACTGAATCAATCACTTTTGCCACCCCATACAAATTGCCAGGATGGTCTAGACAAAAAGCGTTACTGAATGCCTGGAATCAACACTGAAACCCATGTAAGGAAAGGATAATCACCGGAAAATCTGTAGCAGAACTGGAATGCAACAGTCTAAGATAACTAAAGTATCTCTAAAAAAAGTGGTAAAACCTGATTTGAGTCTTGAAGGTTTTTTAATTTGTTTTAATAAGTAACAGCCAATTTTTCCTCAGTCTATCACATCTGTCCAACAAGGTCTCATCAGATACAGGCCACCTCTTCCAGGTGCCTCATATCAACCTTTGCACGGTGTTTCCAAGACAAGAGTGGTTAACTTAGGAAAGATGCAGTCCAACTGCATGGCACCAGTGAACACAAAGCATTGTTTCTGAGCAAGTGATAGGTCCCTAATGAATCGCACGTTTTGGAGAACACCACAGAGGTACTCATATGACTGAATATGTTTAGTTCAGTTTAGAAAAAGAAATCTTATTCTACACAGGTATTCCAAAGCCTAGCATTCTCACATTACCTAAATGTAACAACATTCTTCATTTTTGTTGCGATTTATAATACTGATATATTGTTCCATTTTAAACTTTGCGTTATACAGAATTGCTTATGTTAATTTAAACTTAGCTATAAAAGGTAATATATAATCAATAAGACTGAATGTCAAAAAATTAATACTCAGTTTCAGAGCCGGGGTTTTATTTCAATATGTTATTTAAAAATCCATCAATATTTTTGAAAAGTTTGTGTTTGGACACTAAAACAACAACCCTGACCAGTATTAATAGCCCTTTGATGGCTGTTCACCACTTATCTCTGCACACCCCACAAAATTACCATCATGGACAACGAAACCTACAGTAACCCTCCAGGTTTCTAAAGATCATTATAAATAGTGAGGAACAAACAGCTCAGTTGAGTTTCCCAAAGCTGATACATTTTCAAGTTAGAAAATTCCTTTCTGTAGTTATGATTTTTTTCTAAAGTGATTTAGCCTCAACTGAAAACAGCAAAGGAACATCAAGAAAAAGTCAATGTGCTTTACGTAATATGCAACAACTCAGATGAACTCATTCTCTACCACAATAAACACTATTTCAACTGATTCAAGCAGAATTCTTCCCTCTCGCGTGCATCCCATTAGAAATTTACCTCTGTCTTCCATTCACTTTAAAAATAAATTGCATCAGAGGCAGAGGGGTTTCTCTAGTCTCGTATATCAGAAAACACCATTTATTTCTCATTCAGAGTATCCTGGATATGTTAGATACCAAGTAAACAACCCAAATCTATAAACCCATGTTAAAATGCTAAAATACATATTCCTTCCTTTAGCATAAGCACAATTTTAAATAAGGAAACATACCCTTTGCAGCATGGACTCTGACCAGGCATAGCCATTGTGTTCTACTGCCCACTGCAGTATAGTTCCCATAATGCACAGCATGACATCAGATTGCAGAATATTAATCAGACTTGCAAAAAGTGGGCAGAAAGGAGGAAGAGCTGGTGGTGGAAGTGCTGAAAGGGAAATTTGTGTGTTTGACATTTCAGCATCTCTGAAGTTTGCAACACCCATATAAAATGTCTGACTTTCAAACAAGCTTAATCCAAGACAGTATACAGTTGCTTGATAAAACAGTATTACAGGTAACAGGTTATAACATTCAACATGGCTTGCATGTAACAGAAAAGCCAAAGGAATAAGCCTTTCAGAAGGCTGGTTCCATGATGGATCAGATTCCTGTCTATAAGCAGGGAGACATAAGGGAAATTGCTACATTTTCACCAGTTTCTGGCTAGCCCTAGAACAGGATGTTAGTCTAAGTGTTAGGGCAATACACAGTTTGATAGATGCTTCCCTACCTCCTCTCAAAGAGAAATACCTGTATCTTCTCTGTTCTGTCTTTTCAGCTTTCTTTGTGCTTCCTCTGCCTGAAATAGAAGAATGATGCCAATATTACTCAAAACCTGTACAAATATAAAACTAATAAAAAAGCATTCATATTTTATTACATTGTTACAGTTTTCTCCCCTTTTTCCCAGCCTTAATAAAACAGGAAAGCTTTCATGTCTTTTCAGTTTGTCTTACATTCTACTTGTAACATAGGGCCTGCATCTTCAAAATTAATCTTTCATCTTGAGCTAGCCTGGATTCTTTTTCTAGCATAAAATTGTACGACAAGTCTGAGCTAAAATGGTAATTTCCATAAAGGTAAGTGAAAACAGAGATTGTTTAAATACTTTCAGTAAAATAAGACCTAAGAGAACCCACAGACGAGCTCCTGAAGCCCCACTGATTTCAGCAGCTCTGTACAGGGCACAGGATCCGGTGGCACAGAAATCACTGCAAAATCTTGGGCAAATTTTGTCAACATTCTCAAATAAGTTAACTTTTAAAAGTTAACTTTTAACCAGCTGATAATACTTCTTCACAGAATAAAGCTTTGGAAAAAAGGAAACCAAAAAAGTCACAAAATAAAAACCAGAAAGTTAAATTACTAGTTACCTTTGATTGCTCTGCCCTTGAAAAGTGATAGAAATAGAGATTGAAGTTCCTGGCACATTCTGGTTTCAGTTCATAGAGCCCTCTGCCCGTTAATCCAGGTTTCCTACAAAAAAAAAAAGAGAGAGAGAGAAAAACTTGTGATCGTTAGTTATTAACATCTGAGCATAAATGGTTAACAGCCAAAAAAAACCTGCTCAATAGGCATTCTAGAAATCAAGTAACAGTATTAAAAATGATGCACATGAGTAAAGCCATGGGCGAAACACCATGACCTAGCCCCCTTTCTTCTATTCTCTCATTTTCACTAATTTAGATATTGAATTTTTAAAGTTGAAATATTAGAATAAAGGGAAACATACTTGAAACAGGCCACTTCTTCAATCACACTTTCCATTCCTGTCTCTCTGTTCTCCTACATGGAATGAAAAGGCAAGACAGTGTGTTACTGTAGTTCTTGGATTAAATGCATTCAAATATCATACAACACTAGATAAGAATGCAAAACAAATGCAGTAAAAAGTCAGTTTACTGGCTCTCAAGAGAACGCTAGAGCATGTAACAAGAAAATACGTTCAGGAATACCATCTCTGCAAAAAGTATTTAAAAAAAAAAATATTTTAAGTGCTTAATTTCTACTGTTCTTCCTTGTAATAATAAACTTGGATGTAACAGTAACAGAAGAAAACTCTAAGTTAGCTTACTCAGCCTATCTTAGGAATATACAGTCATTTTTAGGAATATACAGTCATTTCTAGTTTCGAGGCCTTTAAAATGAAATAAATACAGGAAAGCTGAAAAGACATGTCACTGAAAAATGGTAAAACAACCACAAAACACAGCAGGAGAAAATCAGCTCAAATATGCAACACTACTTCATACACAAAATACCTTTTAACATTCTCATCCCCTCCTGCAACACATTCACAGCAGTTAACAGGCCAAGGAAAATGTATTTAAGACTGACAATACAATTTAGAACTCTAGCTTAAATCCTAGTTTGCTCTTTCATCCAACCCTAAAATATTTTTTAAAAAAACATAATGCTACCCTAAAATTTGACTTTTCAAATTGTTTAAGTTTAAAATATTTAGAACAATGACATTTCATAATTTATCACTATCAGTACTACCAATATAGTACAAGATTAACTTCTGAATTTTGATTGCCTTTGGAAATCATGTTTAAAAGATTACTTCAAAAATATTCTAAAAAAAAAAAAAATTAAGCTTTGCTATCCTATAAAACCACTCATACCAGAATTCAGATGAATGCTTCTGTCCACACAAATGAAGCATTTATGTTACACAAGTCATTGTGCTGTGTCTGATTCCATGTCTTTTTAATTATTGTTAGGCTTTAAAATATAACAGCTTATATTTCTGGATAGCTCCAACAACCCACTTCGATGTGTCTATTCAGGGTTTACAAGCAGACTGCAGAGACTGCTGGCCAGATGGCCTGATAAGAAACAGTATTAAAAAGAGAAAAGGCTGAAGCAGCTCTCAGGCTCCTGCTTCTTTCATATGTCATTTCTTCTTCTATAGCTCTTTCCTACCTTCTCCGTGACAGCTATTAATCTGTACTCATGCTAGCCTTACTCTTAGCATAATCATGCTGCTCCCATTCCACATTAAGTGGCATAAACTTGCATAAGAAACATTTTCAGCAATCAGCCTTATGAAGTTGAAGTTGCCTTTTTTTTTCCCCTCCCAAGCTACTTACATCTTCAGGTAATGCCTTTACCAATTCACTGTGAGCCATTGGCCTGATGCTCAACTGATGGATGATCTCTCGTTTGATTTCATCTGTTGCATTTACCTGTCCTATTCCAGGACTGAATCTTTCGCCTGTAAAAATAAAACATAACTTTTTTTTTAGGATTTTAAACACTTCTTTCTCTTCTTTTGCAACTTAAAGCAAAAGACTGGAAAATAAGTCTCTTCTGTGAAATCTTGTGTTCACCCACCAGTTTTCAAAAATTCATTACATTAATCTAAGCTAGTTTCAAGGCTGTTCTCCTAGGAAAGAAGTCAGAACTACAGGCAGTTCAAAATGGGACTGAACTTGAGATGACAACGAAGAATGCTCATTCCAGACCATTAAAGAGACTAAATTTTTAAATTAATGAAATGTATTCTGAACTTACCAACAATCATTATAATGAGGTATAGCATCTCTTCTATAAGAGTGTTATTTTGTTGAACAACATCCTGAATTAAAACAAACAAAAAAAGAATTCACATTTTTCAATTAAGGGTAAAAGAATTATTCCATATGCTGAAAATATTTTTCCGTTGTTTCAAAACATTGCCTTAGCACTCCCAAATCAAGCTATGCTGAAATGCAATCACAACTGCCTTAAACTTCTTAAACAATGCAAAAATTATGCATCAGTTTCTGACATTTACCAGTTTGACAGGTAAAAGTATTTATGCATATTTCAAACCGGTCAAACTGAATTAAAATAGGACAGGTTTTGCTTTTTTACCAACAAATTGCACAGTCTCAGTACAACAGCATCTGATACACTTTCGAAAACAAAACTGCATTTTCTATTTTAAATAAAAATTTTCTATTGCAGTAGTACATAAAATACCTTGTTAGTATTTTCTGTGCTAAATCTTTTGCCATAGTCTGGAGTACTAAATATCTGATAAAGTTCAAAGCGACTCAGCATTATCATCAAGAAGTGATTTGGATCCATCATAGACACACCTGTCTAATAAAGAAAAAAATGATTATAAACAGAAAATAGATTGTATATAAATATACCAACATGCTATAATAACACCCAATGTCCACAGTATATTCTTTATGAAATTCAGTCCTCTTTCTATCCTGGGCGTGAAGATTTAATTACTTAAGTTTACTCTCTTAGGACTCCAATAACACAAGCGACAGCACGTTTGACAAGCCGGATCCTATGCTTTATCAATACTTGCTGATGCCCTTTTAAATGTAAAATATTCCGGGTTATTCCTTCTATCTCAAATACTCTAAATAAAATTCAGTGAAAGACTTCTGGTTGGTTGGTTTTGTCTCTACAATCTTGTTCCTGCTGGCTCAACTTTTAGAAGGCATAACATCACTTAGTATATAGCACGTAAAGATTTCAAAACAAAGGCTGAAGACTTCAGCAAGACTTCCCAAACCTTCCTGCAAAGAACAATACTAATGTTTCAATGGAGCCACAAACATTTACTTCCATTTCCGAAAACTACTGGCCAAAGTTTTTTCTGTTTATTAAACAATGTATTTAAGTCAGCCAATTATAAATATTTGTTGTTAGTTTACTATGGCTAATGGGACCATCTTTAAGACAGAATAATTTCCAACAAAACTGAAGGATATCTACCCAAATGGGCAGCTGCAGATGATCATTAAAAATTAGGGGCAGATCAAGCCTCAGGAAAATATGTCTGAAAACAGAACTCGGGACATATGCATCATATTGGGTATTGCTAACTATAGGTAAGATTTGAGGGACTTCCTGAAAAAAGATTTTGCTGTCTAGGTGAACTATGCACCCCGAGCTGCAAATTTTAGCTTTCGTCACTCTCAGTGTAGAAGTAATGCATCAGACCTCTCTGTGTCAGAGCTAAGTAGACTGCCAGATTTGTAAAATTTCTTCTGAAGGAAAAAAAATAAGAAACCAAACACTACTATATGGGGTTCCACTTTCTATCCAGCATTTTAGATGCCAGCTTTGAAGTGACAGAGAAGAGGCAACACATACATTGAGTACATTACTGAAGACCTGCAGACTCACACAACTGCCAGTACAGCACAACCCATGAGTTAAAATATTACATTCTTGAAGATGTAGCATTACGTACACATTACACAGAAAATTCTGCACTTACCACAGTATATTTATAAAACAAGGATTACAACAACAGTATTTCCTTTACGAATTATCCCATAAAGACACAGATACAATAAAAAAAAATAGAAGTCCTTCCATAAAAATTGACTTTTTTCCTTGTCATTAAAAGGTTCTGATGGAGCTAAAAAGAAATGCACACATATCCTGAAAATGCTTGATAAAAATACAAACTGGTACATATGGTTACCTGAAGCATTACTATGTCCTTGTCAAACATCTCCCTCCTGCACTTCACATTATGATAGTAATAAATCTGAAACAAAAAACAAACCATGATAATTAACAAACATCGTATTTAGTCTAAGCTTATTTTCATTCTGGAAAAATAAACTTTGTTATACAGTATTAGTAAACAAAAATTGAATCAGTGATTTGAAAAAATATATTTGTATCAAAAAGCATTTTTATATAGCACAAAACAAGCATAGTTGCTGGCTGGGTTGTATTGATCTAGTGTCTAGACTGCATACACTTAGAAGGAAAAATCCTGTGGACCTCTTAGGTCTACATTTTAATTACCTACTTGTTTAGCAATTAACTGTTTGAAATTCACAGGAGAGAAAGCCCTTGCAGGTGGAGAAATGTTCTTTCTTTGCTCCATGAATTGCTCTTTAAGTATTTGACATATAATCTTTCAGGAATTGCCAGTTTCAGCAAAATGTTAATATTGTGTGTCCTGGTTTCAGCTGGGATAGAGTTAATTTTCTTCCTAGTAGCTGGTACAGTGCTGTGGTTTGGATTTAGGATGAGAATAATGTTGATAACACACCGATGTTTTAGTTGTTGCTAAGTAGTGCTTACAACTAGGCAAGGACTTTTCAGCTTCTCATGCCCTGCCAGCGAGAAGCTGGGAGGGGGCACAGCCAGGACAGCTGACCCAAAGTGGCCAAAGGGACATTCCATACCATGTGACGTCATGCTCAGTACATAAACTGGGGTGAGTTAGCTGGAGGGCAGTGACCGCTGCTCAGAAACTGGCTGGGCATCAGTCAGTGGGTGGTGAGCTACTGCATTGTGCATCACTTATTTTGTATATTCTTTTATCATTGTTATTATTATTTTCCCTTCCTTTTCTGTCCTATTAAACTGTCTTTATCCCAACCTATGAATTTTACTTTTTTTTTTTTTCTTCCTTCAATTCTGTCCCCCATCCCACCACAGTGGGGGGGAGTAAGCAAACAGCTGTGTGGTGTTTAGTTGCCTGCTGGGTTAAACCACAACATTGTGATAGAACCATACTTAACCCAAACCATCCTGGGAGTGAACTCGACAGTCCTGCACCAAGCAGCAGCCACACCTCAATCACTGCATAGCACTGAAATGTGGGAAAGGTTGATTCTACCACAACTAAGGAAAATAAAGAGGGCTATCAAGTTTCTACCTGGGACTGGGAACAATCTTCAGCGTGCTAAACTTTCCTCTAGAGACACACCATTTCTCATCAGAATTACATGGAAGAGAGCTAGGCATGCCTTCCCTCTCTTCCCCATACTAATAATTCACACACAGATGCCCATTCCTGCCTTCTGGGAAAATATCCAAAAGGAGCTGGCTGAACATGAGCTCTCCATAGCCAAAGGAAAGAGAAAGGACTTCCAGACTGTGGGAGCCATATTACCCAAACTAAACCAGGCTCTTAACTTCAAGATGCTGACAGCCAGGGGAAATTAACACAGAGACTTATTTCTCCATCAAAAGCTATGCTGGTATTTCAGATTTGACTTGTGTCTACAGTAACATGGGCGCTGCTATAATTGTACATAGAGCTCCTTTTGCTGTAATAATGACAATAAAGGACATCACCTTATAAAGATTCTTTAGGTTAAGAGGCAAGAAGTGTCAGAATATAATATGTTTGAGCAGCTTAATTCCGCCTCCAAGTACACATGCATTGCAATTATCTAGTGAAGATGGGGGCTTGTGGGAGGGAAAGAAGTTTCTTGCAAATAAATCAAGTTAACACCTCACAGAACTAAATCCTATTTCTGTTGTAGTCTATGTCTTGCTGAGAAAATCACTTTAGATGATCACCCTGGTGGGTGGCACTGACGCTACAGTACCCATTTTATAGTTGTTATGCTTGAAACACCTAAGACCTAATTCGTACAAACACAGAGAACATAAGTTTAGAGATAGATGGAGCTAGTCTCTGGAAGTATGAAAGAAGTAGGAGAGACAAAAGCCAAGAAACACTCAGTTCTGCACTGGTTCTAATGCTTCTGTGTGGTTTTCAGATTTCAATTACTTTATAAACATAAATAGTAATAGTATCTTAACGGTGCGTATTTTTATATTTGAGACACTTTTATGTGAAGGTGATAAATGCATTACTGAAGATGCACAGATCCAATTCTGCACTTCATGCTGCTGTTGGACAGTATACAGTAAAAAGACTAGGAGACATTAACTGCTTTATACTAAAACTTCTCTACGCACAGAGCACTAAGTTCACTGAGTGCTGTAGCAGTCCTGAATCAAAAAAGCAACTTCTGACTAAGAAATCAAAGACCAGTTTAAAAGCACAAATTATTCAAATTATGTGCGTGCTGATATAAATGCCTACCTCACATTGCCTTCCATAGGATTTACATAAGTGAAATTTGAAATCAATACAGAAAGGGGAAGTTTTGAGGTCCAAAATTATCTTGGGGGAGTTATCAGGAAACAGGGATTCCACAGCTACTATGTACTTACCTGATTAACAAGAGAGAACCCGTTTCTTCTCCACATCCCTGCATGCACCTGGGCACACAGGACCAGGCATCGTAGAGGATGTTCTATTAACATAGGTGGGCTAAGTTCACTCTGCATTAAGAAAATGCAATATTTTGATATATAGAGAGAAAATAAAAGAAAAATGGGACTGAAATGAAGGAGGATATTTGTGATCATTAAAATATTTTGGCAATACAAAAGAGAAGCAAATCCAACACACGTATTACAAAAGTTTGATGAACCTATTCACAATCTACCCAATTGTTATTAACCAACCTTACATTCTGTCTTTGCTCCACAGAAGTACTCCACAAGGGCTTTAGTTTATTCTTAAAGACAGTAGGTTTCATATTTTAAAACATCAACACTATCAATTTAATAACACTGTCATTTGCTTTCTTTCATTCAAAGGTTAAGTACTACTTCTTTCAAAAGACACTGAGATTTCTTCTCCCAGTTATGCTTTCTCCTCTTTTAATTTATCTTGTTCTTCTTAACTTCCCCTTAAAGAAACAGCATATCAAAGAAACAGCTGGGGAAGAAAATGAGAACCTAGGCCAAGGAGAAGGAATCAGATCCTGCCAGGAGTTCCTAAAAACAGTTTCTACTACAAAAAGAAGGTAATGCATGAAGAACAAAACACAAATCTAAAACCTGAGAGGTTATTTAAGAGACCAATACTGATTCCTTATGCTCCAGCCATTAATATCTAGATATTAATCTTTTAAGAGGTAATTTTACCTACTAAAGATAGTCTCACTGAACAGAATTCATAGCAAAAAGGTCCTTTGTTTTATTTAATAATATCCTACACTTACATGACCTACACTTACATCACGTTCAGCATTAATTATATTTAATGAATATGCTACATTTAATTACATACCAGCGGTAGCAGCTCTGGAAACTTATAAGCCACTTCAGTTTTACTCAGCAAAACATGCAAGCCTACATAAATACACGAAACAAATACATACATAATATTACACACAATATTTTATATAATTCAAATAGGACAAAAAAGGTCATCTAATTTACTACCAGACCACTTTCTGGACACAGCTACAAGTAAGCCCGCAGAATTATCACCCTGGAGCTACACAGCTATTTTCTGAAGAGACACATTACAAAGCACACATTTTAGGAGTGTGTGCTTTGTAATGTGTGTGACACATTTAGAATTAAAGTTTTCCCATTGTATCTGCATAAAACTTGCAGTACCAGTGAGATTTTTGCCTTTCTTTTGACTCTGTCATGTCCCCTCAGCGACAGCCAAGAGTCCTTGGTCTATCAGGACAAATTATGAACAACAGATACCTCATCCTTTCTATCAGTCCTTAGAGGTTTACAAAATACCTCAGGACCTATAACGAGGCCCCTACAAAAGTTTTCTGGTTTGCTTTGTTTTAAAGCTACAAGGGTTTTGCTTAAAGATTCAAACACTCACAGTTATTTAGCGCTGAGCTGCACAGTATTTTACCTAAGAATTACCTTTTTCACTTCATTACCCGTGAATTTATTTTTATCGTATGACTTTCTGATTATGTAAACTAAAATTCATCAGCCTTTTTTCAACACAACTATTGAACAAGATAGGCACAATACAAAGAGAAAGACATAGCTTAATTTTCCAGTGACACATCTGTTTGATAAATCTGTTCTCTAACAGAATGTTGATTAGTCTATTCAATCTGACAGCTAAACATATTTCAAAACAGTCAACTACAGTCCGTATTTTGTTGCATTTCTTTTGCATCTCAAGTGGAAAAAGCAGCAGTAACTGCCTACAACACACCCCACTGACAAATCCAGAGGCATGAGACAATCTCCCCCAGGCCTGAAACGATAACAACTTCTCCAATGCTTGGGAACATTTTGTCTAGAGGCTATCAAACAGCTAGAAAATGGCCAAAGTGCATCCTATTCAGGCTTTAAACAACTGTTGTGTGGTTCCTTATGTACACACAAATACAAATCACATTTATACAACATTTTTCATTTCCTGAAATATTTTTAAACTAGTTCATACCTGCAAGTAAACGAGAAACTGGGAGATGAATGCTAACTTTTTCCTGAGAAACACAGTATCTGATGGTCTCCACTGAATGTCCACACATACTGAGAACAATAGGCTGTTCTCCATCAGTAAAACCACTATGACACTGCATCAACACAGTCAGGCATTTCTTGTAAGCTTCAATTAACACTTTTTCCTAAAAGAAAGATCACAGTTTACAGAGATTATGAAAAAACCCAGAGCTCTGCAAAATAATACAGCCAACGTAAAAAAGTCTGACGGGTTTGGTGTTTTTACTTTTATTAAGTGTCCTGCAAAATTAAGATAAGGAATCCAACAAAAGGAGCTGAATTAAGGGGGACACAGATTGCGAAACTCATACAGGTATATCTGATTAGAAAAACACCCACTAGTTTGGGGGTTTTTTTTGTAACATACTATGGGAACTTTCTGAGCAATGATCATGCTAGGCTAGTGAAACCTGAACATTAACTAATAGTGACAGATTAAAGCCAGCTTGAATGTTCAAATATTCTAGGATCACTTGTTCCACGGCCATATTTTACCATGCTGAAGTTCTGTACTCCTAAAACTTGAAACACTTATAGAATAGAAACCTGATTTATAATCAGGCAGCATTTGGTAGTTCCGGGGCCTATTACTCTATTTCCTCTTCTCTGAAAATTACAACCTGATAGTGTTGTGATGACCACAAGTTTCAGAGATGTGACAGAACTCTCTGCAATATTTTTTGAAAGGCTTAACCACATTCTTACGACTTGGTCAGTTCAAGCCATAAAAGATGTGTTTAAATACAGAAAAGATTTGCACTTGCTCAGAGAAGATGATCTTGGCTTATGGTGCAATTATGTGTCTTGCTCAATTGTTACACATTTGTGTAATTTGGTTTTTTTTCCCTTTCACGTGGAGAAACAATTCAGAAGGAACTTACGTCTAAAGCACACCAGTCCTGCATCATTGAAATAACAAGTGTTAATTTCATCTGCAATGTAAATGCTGCTTCCCATTCTGGTTCCATTTCTATGTGTTGTCCTACTTGACGAGTTATTGGATCCATACCCTAGAAACAAAAAGAATTATGCATTTCAACAATATATCACTGAAATACATTGACAACATTAGCATAAGTGTGAGACAGTGGCTACTGTCCTTATAAATATATTGTTGCTACAACAGGAAAAAAGCAGCTTGGGACCATCTGACAAGGAATTATACACATTGAAATAATAAGAAAATTAAACAGGAATTGGAAGAGAAGAATACTGGGACAAGAAACATTTTGGATATGAGCTCTATTTATTATTAACACCTGCAGAGATTTCAGTATTATGAGCAGTACAATAACGTTTGTATACATAATCTTACATACACATTTGTTTTTTGAATGTATTTTCTAGGGATGTGCTATTAAATGCATTTAAGTACTAACTAAAGATGGGGTACTACAGTACCTAATCAGCTCTTGACACAAGAAGAAAAAAAAACAGCATGATCTAAGGATTACAATATATTCAAGAGACTACCATAAACAGACTAACAAAAGCTAAGTACTGAGAAAGGTATGCTACTGAAGTACTGAAAAGTGGGAGTGATTCTTACTTATACCTTACTGATCATACAGTCAATTTGCCCTTGTAAAAGCTGCACTGCTTTTAAAATACTCCTCTTAAGGTAACATAGCGCATGAAAAGGCTGGGGGGAAAAAAAACCTCACAGCAGAGAGTCTATTTATATGTCAGGAATTATATATTCCTCAATACAAGGAGCAACTCTGCTGATACTTAAGTAGTAACTGGAGCTCTCGCTATGAGGGAAAGTTGGTTAAGATGGACCAGATTTTGCTCACACAATTAATTGGGTCTTGTCTGCCTGTATAGCTGCAAAATATGCCCAAAATGACATTTTTCTTTTTGAACACTCTTCCTTTTTACTGCCCTCTACAACAAACTAAAAAAAAGTTAGGTGAGATGTTATGTTTCAGGAAAACATGATGGCTCCAAAAGTTATACTGTACTGGAGTTATAAAATGGAGAGTACATTAATATCCTCCATTTTTATATCATGATAGCTAACTTCCTGCTTTAACACAGTGCAAATTTTGTAATTCACAGATTTACATACCTGCATACATTTGAGTAATTCTAAGAAGGCATCAAAACCCTCCAGGAACTTGTGCCTCAAGTCATCTGACCACTCAGTTGGCTTACTTATCAACACATACCTGGGTACATTAGAAAGATACAAGTGTTAATTTTGTATTTTTTTTTTCCTCCCCAATTGATCAAATCAGCACATAGTTAATATACTTACTTGAGATCCAAAATAAGGCTCTGAACACGCCTGAATTTGAAAGCCTGCAGAGCAGTGTAACGTTCAAACTGAAACCTGCCTTGGATGTCACGGTGCCTTAAGTGGTCCATAAAAGTTTTGATGATAGTGGTCATGAGATTTTCTTCCGTTATTAGCATTCGAGCCTATGCCAAAGTACATTGAAATTTGCTGTAATTAACAGACACAGCTAACAAGAGTTTCACACTGCACCATGAAGTTTATAAAATACGTGAATTTTTATCCAAAATAGTTACATCAATAATTAAAACAGAAGAACATACTGAAAGCCAATCTTCCAAACATTCACAGAAGAAAAAAGTAATCTAGCCAGAAATTATCATAATCCAGATCTCTCTCTTCGGATGCCTTCTGTACAGAAGTTTGACTATGGTTAGGCTCCTGCTAACCTATATAATTATGACAAGACATATGTTATTATGTGTCTTATAATTAACTTCTACCTCCCTTTAAGCTTGTGTTGTCTCCTCTCATAATTTAAGTATGAGCCCTTTAGGGGAGTAACAGCTCTTCTGCTTTCTGTTTACAAACTGTCAAGCACTGTGGTGAAGAGCGCTTCTTCTGAACTGCTAAGGAACTGTACAGTGCTGTTTCCACATGGAAATTACACGAAATGACTTATGATTCCCCTTAAGGGCTATTGCATATATCCATGTGTTGTAGCAAACAAATCAACAGGCTTCACAAAGTCCGACAAAGATTGTCTTCCACACCCAACCTAACCTAACCCAACCCCACAACAGAGCAGGGGGCACTAAGAAGTTACTGCCATCTCCTACTTGTGAGCTCTTCCAGAACTCCCCCATTCTGTTGGTTCTCCAAGGTAAATGGGATGAGTCTTGCCGTTCTCGGATCCCATGAGGATTTTATTACGTGGCTGGTAGATTCAAGAAGATTGGCTGCTCTGATCTACCTCAGCGACATTGTGGTTGTTGACTAGAGCTTCTGGGTTCTACAGTTGCTAATGATACTCCAAAATACAGTTTCTAAAATGCCGCTGCAGGAAGGGGGCAGAATCTAATGGTTAACATTTTTTCCCCAAAAAGTCACCATCAACACAACCACCCATCCTCCCTCAAACCAAACAACCTCCATTACTTGAGAGCTCAAACTCTTAAATTACTAAGATCAGTTTGAAAATGTTACTGGGGGGCAGTGGGGTGGTTTTACATTCTTCAACTTATTCATTCAGTTAAGAATGAATCCAAATGGCTGTAAATACATAAAAAATAATTCTTATTTCATATGGTAGGAGCTTATCATAATTACTTTCATGTCATGTCTATTCCATACTTCTATAAAACAGTTAAAAACAATTTGTTTTACTTTTTTTGCAGGCTTTTGAAATAGAAAACATGCAAAAGGGACACTCCAATTATTCTCCTCTAAGGAAATGTTTGAAATCACTTTTTTTAAAAAAAAAAGTATTAATACACATATTCCACCATCCCATCTGCCAAAGGAAAAAATAATACCATAACCATTTGAATAATACTAGTTGGTTAAGTCTAACTGTAAATCTGAATACTGGCAACATTCTTATTAACAGCATCAAAATTAAAAGAGGTAAGACAATATTGCCCTGGACCATGGAAACAAAATCCTGAGGTCCTGTTGAATTTGCATGAATAACATCCAGCCCTAGGAAACTGAAAAACAACTTTGCTCAGTATCATAACTGCCATGCTACTATTGAATTTTAGAGCTCAATTAAGTTGATTAAATTTGGAAGTATTCAGAAGCATTCATTTTCTAAACAATTCTGGCTATGAAAATCAGACTTTTATTTCCAATACAGCTCCAAAGCTTAATTTGTCTAGTTTGTAATGCAAGCAAAGACAGACTTATTTGGAGACTGGAGCAAAAAAAGACGTTTCCCAAACAAGCATAAACTGGTAAAAGACCAGCAGAGTTAGTGAGCTGGGAGAAGGAACAGTGCCCCTGAAGCACTGTAACAAAAATTAACTGGAAACCTGAAAGAAGGCATCGTCTGAGTCTAGAAGTACCAAAGGAAGTAGGGAATATCATGAGACGATTCTTGCTTGCACTTGTGTTGACTGGAAAACTAACGTAAAGTGGATCATTTATAAAACTGCACCAGAATGGTATGCTCTGAAACTGTGATATGCAAACCATAATGTAGATTACTACAAACAGTAACAGTGGCTCAGTATGATGAGGAATTTAAGTGTTATGCATGTGTCTCTAAATAAACATTTAAGTACCTTTCTAAAAAAAGTAAAAGAAAAATGTAAAAAGAAAAGCCAAAAATACCCAGCCCACTCTGGGAAGTCAGACTCAAACTTTGCAATGCTGAATGCTTTACCTTCTAAACCCATAGCAATGTATGTAAACAGTCTGACTGCTGTGCAGCAGCAGTGCCACGCATTTCCACAGTAATGTTAAAAGAAATCTGCAGTCCTGATTCAAGAACCTCGAGTTGCTTTTAACAAATAAAGATTTCCTTTTTTGGTCTTATAGTACTTACAAGAGAAGGCACTGTGAATATCTGTATCGAGAGGTCAGCAATTGAGAACTCTCTGTCGTGGTCATCTTTCATAAAATCACTCTGCAATCGCTCATAGTTCTATTAAGAAGGAGGCAAAAAAAGGCAAGGAGTGCCAACTATCAGTTTTTAAAAGAAAGACAGGCACTACTCACCAGAGTAGGTACAGTGAAGAGTTGGACAGACAGAGCAGCCACCGATACTGCCCGTTCGTGATCATCCTCCATATAATCTCTCTGCAACTGCCGGTAATTCTAAACAACAAGGGGAAATTCACCTCTAATCCACACTGACCTGATTTTTTTTTATTTAAACGTCTGCTCTGGGAAACTTTAACGCCATGATAAAGGGAAGAGTAGCTCTTACAGATTATTATATAGATATTTTGTGCAAAGAACATGACAACTTAATCTGCTCACACGTGAGATCTACTCACTCTCATTTTCACAACAAAGGTTAATATTTTATTTTCTGCTTGAAAAAGTTATTTGTGTTCAGCAGAGTGAGCAGAATTTTGTAGTGCTGATTTAAAGCATTTCAAATACGAGTTACTGCAGAAATACTAATCAGCATAACTGAATTTCAGCACTCTTTCTGAGTAGTGCTGTAATAGCTTACACCTCAACAATGAGAAGCGATTAGCTCCTAAGTGATAGCCTGCACAGTTGACGGTGACGACAAAAACATCTGAACTGCTTTAGTTCTGGGGAGCCTGGAAAGCCCATTTTCTTCCCAGGAGATGAGATGCCATTATAGCTAATATTTTGAAGACAGAAATCAGGTAGTCAGCATTTAATTTCAACTTTTCACTTCCAAAAAAAAGGAAAAAAATTCTGGGTAACAGTTCATTTGAAGCACTGTATGCTAACTAAACTCTCTTCACTAGACAGTTTAAGAATTTAATGGCTCTTTGTAAGAAAGATACTTACTCTTGCAAAGCGGATAGCGAAAAGTTTCTTGTATTTCAAATCCATAAGTAGACTGCTCATGAATAACTGGTGATACACATTTCTAGCTCCTGTCAAGAAAAATGAATGAAATATTGCATGTCACTATTTTCTATCAACATATTATGAAAACATTTAGAAAAGTAAACTTTTACAGAATGAGGTAAGTGTGCATGTCAGAGCAGAAGCTGCTTTGATTAAGTCTATCAGGTGGTAGCAAAGGACGAAGAAGAATACATAAAACAAAATTCTTCAAGTGGCATTATTTATTACTCCTGTATAAGATGACACTGAGCTGTTGAATGGAAACATAAACCTTCAAATATACGGCAAGTCAGGCAAACAAGAACAGAACTGTATTCCTCCTCAGGATAAACAGAGGATTCGGATAGCTCAGGGTAATAAACAGCATGCTATTATGAGAAGTCCTGGGAAATGCAATAAATTGTTAGTTGTGAACAACTCTGCAAAATGATCAGCTTAGCCACCTCTGAATTTCTAGTCTGTCTGAGCAGCATCCCAGAAAAATATTATCAATACAAATGAGAATTGACTGTACGTAGTTTGGAAATACATGCACCTATGTACCATTATTTCTGTAGGTCACTTTTAAGCCAAAAGCCATTACACTATTTCCTTAATGCAGAGTAACTACGGAATACATGAAAAAGTAGAGAAATACTGATGCTGAAATAGAAATGCAAAAGTTACTCCTTGCTTACATGAAAGACGTTATCCTAACAAAATCTGTATTAAAAATATTGTAATGGTCCACAAAAGTAGTACCTTTTAGATCACGAAATTTGCAGTCCAAAAAAAAAAATCTGAGTGACAGGAATTCCTTCACACAAGATAAAGGTATTAGATAAACAAAACCTAAAAGAATCATTTTCTCCATACTACATCCACTTTCCACCTTACTTCTTCCTTCTTTTATTGGTGCTCCAAGAAGTTCCCAAGACAGACCACAAAGAGATGTTACTACTCTCTAGGATATCTGTACCTCAGAACTGAAAAGCAACAAAAGATACTGGGGGGAGGGTAGCAATCTTCAAAATACTATATTCATGTTTAAATAAGGAAAAGACAGATATATTGCATCATTCTCTTGCCTTCTCTTTGTGCTTCTCTTTCTTGCACCTGGCCTTACATGCCTTTTCAGGATATCAAATCAGACACAGAATCCATGATGGAAAAGAAATTAACCATCTCCACTTCCTCAAAATTACAACTTTCTAGCCAACCTCATTATACCAATCAGGCTTTTAAAATTTTAAGGGCTCTAAAGTAACAGAACAGTAGTTTTCACTGAACGTTCGCAGAACACTCTTCATGAACACAAACACAAGTCAAAGCAGAAAACCTCTGCCCTATCCCTTAAAAAGAAGCATTTTGGTAGATATGATATAGATGCTGAGATCCTGTAAAGCAGACAAACCCCAAATCACTCTATTGTTTACTCAATTTCCCTTAACTATCACTGTCATCCGTGTATTCAAGTCAGCCTTAATTTCAGACTACTTTAAAAAATTAGATCTAAAACCAACCCCATCTCCAAATGTTCTTGCCTTCAATATATCTGGAGTGCATCATGAAGAGACAGATTATCACAAATCAGGCAATTCCATCTATAATACACCACAGTAAAAAATGATTAAACATTAGCAGATACAGTAAAGGGAAAACTTATCTGCATAGCATTGTTTAGTATTTTCCAGAAGTTTGAGGAAACTCACCTTTCCACAGTTTAGAATCATACAGCATCAGCTTATCCACAAGAGAAGAATTTTCACCATCTGGCCCCTCCTGTAAACCAACTTGACACAATATTCGACGAAGGCCATCTTAATGAAGAGAAATGATATGTTAATTATAGCTTAAACACAAATTTGTACATTATTTTGACATACTGGAATTTTCATAAGACACAGTAGAAGCCATAGGGCCCTCTTTTCCTTGATAACTGAGTAACACTGCTCATATTTTGCTGACAGAAACACAAATATTTTATACCTTGCAAGTTTCACACTAACCTCAGGGAACATTAGGAACCTTGTGAAAATTGCCAAACACAATTTGTTTCAAAGTTACCAAATAAAAATGTGCTGTCTTAAAAGTGCTGCTGGCTTACTAATATAAGAAATAATTATACAGCAGGCTCATTTTCTAGGTTGTATTTTTCCTGTTTAGAGTCCTATCAAAAGGAAAATATAAAATCCAGATATGAAATGGCTCATATATCCGAGTTTTTTATTTACATTTACTAGCTGCTATTATTTTAAAGCTTCTCTACATATTTTTTTCTAATAGAAAGCACTAATAGTTGTTATTATATGAACATGTAAGTTATTATATGCTTGCCGACAAGCCTGCGTCTGCAACAGAACACAACACAGACATGCTCGTCCTAACAATGTTCAACTTAGCTTTGCACTGCAGGTAATGCATATTCACTAACACAACTACATTACTTAGACGCATTAGCCCTTATTTCTGCACGCCGCTTCGCCATCTCAGCTTCTTAGGTAGAGTTGGCAGCGGCTTAGTGCCATGTACACCATACTGTGTGCTGCATGGTGGAGTTCAAGGGTAACAAATTAATGGAAACTACTGCATTGTTCAACAAATGGCAAACAGATGCTTATTCCTGAAGAACTGACATTTGCTAGAAAGGACATGGTAGTCAAGCCTGTGACAAAGTTCCATAGCAAGGTTTTTCCCTTTATTCACCGACAAGAGTTTGACACTCATTTCACAGCAATCATCCAACCTAACCTTGTGGCACAGCAGGAGACCCCTCCACCTGCCAATCTCCCTTTGGTCAGGGACATTTAAGTGTAACCACCTAAGCAGTGCAATTCTATCACCCCATATTGCAGATGAAGGGTAACAGGCTGTTAAAAACATTGAGCAGAATCTAGATGTTTGGGTGTGTTTGTTAAAAATCAAGTGCATTTCACAAAACCAGACTCCGGAGTACATTGCAAGACTGCATCCCAAGGTGCATAAGGCATTTCAAGTAGTTGAGCACGAGCACGTAGGTGACAGACAAAATGTACGCATACTGCTTACCATCAGACATTATTTTTGCCCTTTGAATCATAAAGGACACTGCATTTAATGAAGTGAATTCTGCAGAATTTCAGAAGCACCACACACACAAATCAAACTATAAATTCAACACTTTCATCTGGAATTTGATACTCCATTAACATACTGAAGTTGTTTTTTTGCAACTGTAATTTATGCTGAAAATTAGTGACTTCGGTACCTGGCACAAATGACATGGCACAAAACTGGGCTCAGAGAATACGAGAAAGACCGTGCCTGCCTACACATTACACTGACAGGAAAGTTTATCTCAGATGTTCAATATTTTCATGTCTCTTCTTTCTATGAATACGTATTATTTGCCAGCAACACTGGCAAATAGTTGAACAAACTGCTACCTTAACTTTTCAAAAGTTTGATTTATGTATCTTTAAAAATTAACTTACACAAACATAAACTACTTATCTTTCAAAAAGGTAACATGATACAGAGATCCTGTGCCTGAAATCTTGGCTAGTTTTTCAACTATCAGTCTAATAAAACATACAATCTCTGAAAGAATCATGCACCTACGCAGAACATATATGCAATATTATAGCTGAGTGTGCTTTGCTAATAGTTCTTGTTAACATTTACAGATGCATAGAACACCGATAGTGCATTGGAGACTGTATCTATATTTCTACATATCAGCAGTTTGACACGTTTTCCTTTTATTTCCCCTCATGCTCCAGACCTTCACAACCTTATGATTCATCAGGACAAAGGAGGAACCAAGCCAAAACAAACACAGAGCCTTCCCATAAAAATGATACCACGCATCTTGATTCCTTTGAAGAAACCTCTTTCTAAATACCTGATTAATACTTTGTTGGCTTCTATACTTACCCAAAAACCTCCATACATCCTTGCATTTTCTCTGTTTTACTTAGCAAAAAATCTGAAGCAATCACTTTCATCATCATTCATCAAATTACTTCTGAATAATTTTGTTTTATCTAATCAGACAGGTTATTTTCAGCTTACTGTATTCATTTAAAAAGAACTAGGGACTGAAAAATAGCTTGTTGGCATACAGCATTTGACAGCGATTCTCAGCTTCTGTTCAACAGCAACTAAACAGAAAATAGCATCTGAGAAGACTAAGTAAGACTGGTAGCACTTTCATATGGAAGTTAGAACAGCACTCCAATAAGAGAAAACAGAATGAAGTGTGACAAGTTATTAATAGCTTTGCCTTATGTATTACATATCTGAAATAAGTAGACAACATTGCTTCAGGCATTCAGCTTGCCTCACAAATATTCTCTAACTTATCTCAAAAAAGTTCAAGTTTGCCCACCTGAATATCCAATAACACTGCCAAGCCAAGTTAGGAGCTTCAGACCAAAGCTCTGATGGGCAACAATAGATGAATGCATAACTTGTACTTTCAATGGCTTTGTCTGACGACTGGTATTTCTCTTAAAAAGAAAAGGAAGGAGGAGGTAATGCATATTTAAGTGAGGACTAGCATATACTTCTGCACAGAAACACACCATTCCTATGACTGCTTTCAGTAATTTATAATACTAATACATATTTTAATTACTAACACCTACATAGGGAAGAAACAAACCCAAAAAAGTCTGAACTTTGTTTACCCTATTAATATTTGAAAGGCTTTATTATGCAATATCAACATATTTAGGCCAATCCATTTTCCACTCTTGGCCTCTTATCAATGTACACACTGATCTGCTGCATTTTACTGATAAGCAGTCCCACGCACAACCTAAGACAGCCATGCGTATTTGTTCCTCAGACTATGACACGCAAGTCACACAGCAGCCCACTACGGGAAAAAAATTATTGCCCACGGGCTATTTTCAATAATACAAATTAAACACACAGAGTTAAAACAAGAAAGAGTATTTCCCCTCATCTCTGTGTTAGTAACCTTAATAGTTAGACATTACATACAAAAGCCATTTGTTCTTTGACTGCATAGGTGGCAAGTTAAAAATATTGCATAACTTTATCTTTAAAGATATGTTAATGTTTTCAAAATACCTTAAACAGTTTAAGGCCAGTAACTCTAGCTGCAGAATTTTTTTTCAGTGGTAGCAGTATTATACACAAACTATTTATTTCATATGATTAAGTACTGCACTGCAGCAGTTAAAGAAAAAATAAATAAAATAATATTATTCCCATGTTCTTACATGGAAGAACCCTGTAATATATAGATCTTATGAATATATATACACATATATAAATACACACACACAAAATGAAAGTGTATTTGTAGTTTCACGCTTGGATTCAGTCAGTAACAATTTTGACAGTTGTGGCTGTGAAAGAGGCAAATAACTTCATACTATAGGAGAAAAACTAAGAGTTTAACTTCACTGATCTGAACTGACATGCAATTCTAAAAGATTACATCTGAAGTTCCTGATCAAGTTTTCTGAAGAGAAAAGTTGTCTGGGAACTTATTTTTAGGAAATAATTTTGGGTGCAAGGTAGACCATAGTAGAAAAAAACAAAAAGAAAAACGGAGCATAAACCTGTATTTTGATACCTCTACTGTGCGTATTGTAAATAGTACCTCCAACACTCTGTATTATTAAAATATAGAGTCATTACAGTAACAATATCCCAAAACTGTGTAGCAAAGCCTCTTTTTGCTTAAGATGAGGCAAATAAGTAGGTAATATTACTTACCACTATTACCGATTTTGCTTGATCGCAGTACTGAAAGTCTCCATATCGAACAGACCTACGTCCCTTTAAATTTGTAAAGAAGTAACATTACCACCAGCTTCTAAACAAGAAGTTCAAATACTGTTTTACATTAGTATAAAAGATACAGTAGAAGTTTCAGATGCACGTTAACCACCCTTGCTTTCATGCTATTTTCATTTTTTAAATTACTGTATATAGTTACATATTTGAATTCCCAAAATGCACCCTGTACTTTTTAAAAGAAAATAAAATTATACCATATATGCAGTTACCTGTTATACTAAATTGTCTGTGTATAATATTGTTTTTAAGATGTAACCATCACACTTCATTTATTTAAAATACCGAAAACTATCTTTAGTACTCATGCATCAATCATTAGTTTTGCTAGAATTTAAAAGATATTTCAGACATTTCAGTGCCTTTTAAAAAGTAGATATGAAAGCTAATTGGTCTTTTAAGCATACAACTAAAGCACTTGGTTTATTTCAAAACCGGAAGGTTTCCATATTGTATGAGTCTTTCTATACTGTTAATACATACATTAAAATAGATAGTCGATTCAATTTCTAGTGTATTATAGACAGAACAGATTACTGAGCTTTTAGATCTGGTCTGATGCCAAATCATTGTTTCAGGCATAACCTTCTCATTTCTCTTACATACATACACACGTGCACATGTATATATGCATTCATGTATCTACTTAGAAGTAGGACAGGGATCAACAGTAGGGAAAAATCTCCAAAGTGCATCCTACAATACACAGCACGTGCTCAAGTCAGCACACATTCAGGGATCAGATGGGAATCTTTTGGTTACTGATATCACAAAAATACAGTAGTGATAATACAAAAACAAAATCTAGTTCAGTGTTAAGTAATCTAAAGTGGTTATATTTCCTTTTCCACTGACCTTCTTGAAGTACTTTAACAACCCAAAACGATACTCTCATTGCCATTTTGGAAGAGACTTCCCCTCTGCATGCCACCCCCCCAAAAAAAAAAGGCAGGAGCCAACAAAACAACATAAAAGGACACTCATTTTCACAGCAACTGCTTACAGGCTCACGGCACAAATAACAAGATGCAGTTGTCCCCAGAAAGTTTCCCCTTCTTAAAAAATGCACACAGGCCAGAATACACACACAGCTGCAGAGTGCTTCTGAGACCAACATACTAGTTAAAATTATATTCAGCATGTAGTGATTCTGAACTCATTGTTCTTTCTAAATGCTGTATGAAATGCTTTACCTCTTCCTGCCATTATCATCTGACAATTATGAAAAAGAAAACTAAATTAAAAAAAACAAAAACACAAGTAGTTCCATGAGCACCGGAACAAAAGCAGCCAATTATGGATTTTATCCCTCACAGTTGACTGGTGTTACTCTGGGAAGCATTTCCCATGCTTGGAGCACATATGGGGGCTCTTTCAATATCAGCTCCCTGGTGTACAGTAAGGGATGAACTAAAGCTGCTGCCTGTCCTTGACAGAGGAGTGAGAGACACCCTGCTATCTACACCCACAAGACTTACTGGAATACAGTTACACTGAAACATATATTCAATATTAGGGCTGGTTTGGATTGGCCAATGAGTTAAGACGTTTTAGGGTGGCCTGACACACAGGGCTCAATCACATTAACAACACTATGGGAAAACAAACTGAAGTAAGTGTAGTCATATAGAATAAATATTAGGGCAAGTATAATTAAAAGTCCTAGCAATTAATTTACTTACATCTCTATCTACTGTTGTTGCAAAACCAATAGCTTCCTTCTGCGTGCAGTTGACAGCCTTCTGAAGAGTATAAATAACTTGTTCATAGGTATGGACTTCATCATTAAACAGCATGCAGTAGTAAGTGTCACTCTTCTCACTTCAAAGCAAGGATTGAATTTATATAATTCAAAGTAATATAATTTAAAAAAAAAAATTAACTTCTAGTTTAACAAAGCTTTCCACCAAGCAGACAACCCAAGACTGGGCTTCCTTTGCTGTACTGGAACATATCTCAACAATTTATTTGAGAAGGACTGACCACCCCTAACCTCTACAGGAATGTGCATCTTTCCTGCAGAATTAAGTCCAAAATGAGCAAAATCTTAAGACAATATTTAAGTCTGAGTATTATTTTTGAACATTTGTTGATTATGAATTGATAGTTTCCTACTAAGGAAAACACATTTCCTTCCATTGCAGCTGTGCTCAATACATTCCCCCATAGCTTCTTGAGAGATTTCACTGGTCTTGGCATTATTTTGCCACACCTGTTTCCCCAATACTGCATAAAGGTCTATTAGACAACAAAAACTTGGCAGTCTCTTAAAAAGCCCAAACTCCACAATCCTCAAAACCACAACTTATTAAACTTACATAGATTCAGTACAATCTTTTGATTCGCATCATTTCTTTATACAACATTCTTATTCACACAACACAAAGTAAAAGAAGTTACTAACAAGATGTCACAAATGAATCCATGATAACTATGATGCTACAATACACTTATATATTCTGTAATGCTTCAAAATTTGTAATAGGTGGATCACCAAAAGTACAAAATACTTTTGCCATCAGAATTTCAGTAACTTTGATCATAAGAAATTAACCCACCACTTGTTTTAGGGTATTGTATTTTACTAATACTTCGTTTTCAATATTAAGAAAATGAAGGTATCACAAAGACATTGTTTCATCATCGCTATGGAGAGAAATGGGCTGTATAACCACAAAAGTAAAAAATATGAGAAAAACAAATCTATTAAAATTATTTTAGTCCATTGTCTGCAAAATATTCCTGACAATATTAGGAAAGGCAGAAAATATACTTAAAATCAGAATTTGCATTTTCTATTGTAAATATCGGCAAGCCTTTGAAAGGCATAAGTCACTATACTTACATCATTTCTAGGCCAGGCAATTCATTTTCCTTTTCCCATGTTAATATATCTACTGCATATTTAAATGTGATGGCAAAAATATTATAAGCTCTTGCTACCATATCTTCTGGTAACTGCACAAGAGGATCCTGGAAAATAAATATAAATAGCAATTGAGAAACTAAATGACATTCAAAACAGAAATTATCAAATTTGCACCCCTCTGTGAAAGATGATGTAAGTATCTTTAATGATGTCTTTCTTTAAATAACTTTACATTTGAAAGGAACAGAGTCAATAATCATCTTGTTTTCTTCTTCCAGTTCTTCACTGACAATCACCAAACCAGTGATCTAACATTCAATACCTAAATGTTAACTTGCCTCTGATCACCCACTTAAATTTTCACACACTTCTCCATTTTCACTTCCATCGTTCCCACTTCTGCACACCTTCTAAGATAGTTCTTCTGAACAACTTTTAACCTCAACCATATTAAAATCTGCTTTTTCTGCAATGCCTTCAAAAACATAATTTGAAATCACCGTATCTTTTGTTCCACTTACCAATATTAGTAAACTGCAGAATACAAACAACTATGCATCTATTGTCTTGTTTTATATGTAGCACGCATTAAGAGGCAGAAGTCTTATCTATCCAAGCTTACACAACATCCAGCACAATGGGATCATGATTTATGATGGACGTCTCTTACATGCTGTGGCATATAAATAATTAAATGCTTAATTGTAACTAGGTATTTCATAATGATCTGCCCATGTCTCAGTCTCATTCACAGACAGCTGTTCCCCTTTCATATGTGGACCGTGCACCCACTTGTGCCCACTCTGCACTCGCAAGGGTGCCTTCCATTTGACATCTGCAGCAGCCACTATAAACTCATCCTCCTCTCTCCCAGAGCAGAATGACTGCTGCTGCAGGTGGGGGAACTGAAACGAGGAGGGGGAAGAAGAGGAGTGCTCCCTCAGTCTGCAAAGTCAAAGGGACTACTTTTTGGAGCAGCAAACGAGAATCACTGCCAACTCTGAATCAGGTAGTACAAGTACCACTGCCATTTCCTTCCAACCCATTTCAAGGGATTTGTCTGTGAATAGAAAACATTAAAAACCTCTTCTCTGAAAGGATTCTTCTTCTACTATTTCAAATTTTTGATGTTCAGAACAACTAGTCCCTCTTCTACAAAGCTGCAAAGGAACATTGCATGCCCTGTAGGTCACCTGGACATGTACTATACATTGGGTCACTGACTCAATTCATCATTTGATATTTTGAAGTATGTGTAACTGTTAGCCAATTAAAATATTTAACAGTAGCCCAATTTCTGTTTTAGGATTACCTAATACCAAATTCTGTGTTTCACTGCAGTTTATGTTGTATAAAAATGGCCACAATCTTTTCAGAACTCAAGCCTGCATTATCTACAGGAGGCCCTTGACAGTCACCAATTCACCTGTACTAGTAAAGTTTATTCACCTACCCACCCCAAGATTCTTTTGGAGTATTTGGAAGCTTTACAGAAGTGTTAATAACTGCCATTTCTCTTTTTTTGTTTCATTTAAAACTTATCTAGGGTATGGAAAACTATTAGTCACCAAAAGCAAAGGCAAATCTTAAGCAGCAGCAGCACTGCCTCCGTTCCCAGCACTTTCAACAAAGACATGTATCTGGGCAAGGCAGAAAACAGGCTCTGATAATGCTCAACAAATGATCCTGGATCTACCTCAAACACAACATTGCGTAACGTAAGAGATCTCAATCCCCATCACTCACGGGGAAGAAACACAAAGCCTGCCTAGTACCTTAATTTTTCTGTCACTCACACTCACTGTGTGAGTATCTTTGGACATAGAAGTAGCAGTCCTCCCAAGATTTCAGAACAAGTTTTCTAAGGCTGCCCACTAATGTAAACTGGCATGTAGATCAAGTGGGGAGTCCATGCAGCCGCGCTAGAGTCTTAGGGTTGAGATAGTGATAGTAGATTTTAGAAAGACCACTGTCACTGCAAATACAGTTACAGTTGCTTCACTTCAACCATCAGATCAGCAAAATTACTACAAAAATTTGGCTGATATTTTCCCTTCAAAAAAATCTCACAGGAATTATATTACATAAGAACAGACATGAGTGGCTAAACCAGAAGCCCAACTAGCCACCCGCATTCCTGAGATGTAATAACAGATAGTAAGGGAAGAGTATAAGAAAAGGACAGAATGCTCCTCTGGTCTCCAGTAACTTAAGACACTAATACTTCCCACACCAAAGATGGTATCTGCAATTTTTAAATGGCCATTGATCATTTTTTCCCTCCACAAACATGTTTAAATTTCCTTTTGAACACATGTAAACTTGTAACAATGGCGTTTCATAACAGTTAGTCCAACAGCTTGAGTTCATGCTGTAAGAAGTAGCATGTCTTTTTGCATTTAATAAGTCCAAGTTGTTATGCTATGAGACATGGTGAAGGTATGTTCTCTATTTACCTTCTCCATACCAAACAAGCTTTTATAGTCCTCTATCTTATATCTCCATTACAGCTTTCCTGTAACAGCAAGTTATTTTGATTTAAAAAATCTGTGCACTTTACTTTGGTAAGAATTGGAACATATGTTGCACAGACAGATTAATTTGGCTTCTTCATGCACACGATTACATACATGTTTGGTTTTGGGGGGGGGTTGTTTGGTTTTTGGTTTTTTTTTTTTTTTTTTACATGTAGCAGACTCCCTTCACCTTTCAGAATAAGACAGAAAAACAAAGCAACAGAACTAAAGCTGCAGAGGTGACCAAGAACATACAAAATAAAGCCTTCAAGTAGAAAATGTCATTCTAAACTCCTTAAGTTAGACAAGATATTAATTTTGTCTAACACATAGTGTGGTTCAAATATTACTATTACATTTCCTCCCCATCTCTCATGCATGGTATACAAGACTAAAAATAACCTCGTATGAATGAGTTATATATATACACACACATATATAGACAGTTAACAATGTTTTGAAACATGCCTCCTCAACTGTTATTACCTCTTCTTCTGCAGTCTCTGAAGTGTTAAGTTCATGCTTTTGACAGTAAGGACCTTCTTTCCAAGCTTCTGTATCACCACAGTCACAGAAACCTCCTCCACCTGATGTTGTCATCTAAAATTATTTAAAAACAAAACAGTTCATGTGAATATGCATATACATACATGCACATTAAGAAATGAGTAGTCACAGATAAACTACAAAAGCATGACCACAACACCCGATGGCTTGAGCTGATACCCTGTTAAAAAGCATAGCAAAACCATGCCTGTTTCTATGATGGCTGAAAGTTTATCTACTTCATCAGTCTGCCTATGCTAAAAGAAAATTTAAAAAACAAACAACAACAACCACCAACAGAAGCTTCAAAGACCCCCATTCTGCCCCACCTGAAGGCTGTGGGTTTTTTCTGGTTTTTAGTTTTTCTGAATCTATTACTTGCAATGCCATCTGTACTATTTCAGATTCTCACATTTTTAATCTGAACAAAGCTAAATCGTTTCATATAGCACTATTACACAGTGAGTAAAAGATGTGCTGTTCACAGTAACAGTTTACAGACAAAACTTACACACTGTCCACATAAGTCTTAGTAAGCATAGAAAAAAGTATCTGAAAACTGTATATTTACCCTGTTTTAATAAAATGGATTTTAAAGCCAAGATCACCTCAAATTAGTAAGTGTAATAATACTCTTTTTGAACCACAACTATTAACCGATTCATAGAATTCTTCTTTCATTTTTGGCATACAGGTACATTCTGTACATACAGGTACATCCTACAGTATCAACAAAATTGGATGGACATTTGAAACAACATTTGCTTACATTTTTGGATGTCACCTAGACTTGTTAATTCACTAAGCTTGCAAACTAAAAACCTACATACAAGAAATATGCTGATATCAGCAAATTGAGTCAGGTTTCTTGAAGCAACTTGTGTTTGTTTTTTTCTTCCTAAATCCTAGTGCTCAACGTAACCATGCAGTGATCAAATTTACATTAACAGCAGTGCAGTATTGTCAAAAACAGATTTACAGAAAGGCTGCACCGGTAGTTTTCACTTAGCTTCTTAGTTTAAAAACACACCAAGGCCTTCTTGGGTTTGTTTGTTTGTAGTATTTTTTTAACTAATCATAGAATCATTTATGTTGGAAAAGACCTTTAAGATCATCGAGTCCAACCGTTAACCTATCACTGCCAAGTCCACCACTAAACCATGTCCCTAAGTGCCACGTCTACACGTCTTTTAAATACGTCCAGGGATGGTGACTCCACCACTTCCCTGGGCAGCCTGCT
>NW_008825306.1:1005132-1013307 GCF_000699105.1 Pygoscelis adeliae
TATTCAGCTGGCTGTTGACCAACACCCCCAGGTCCTTTTCCACCAGGCAGCTTTCCAGCCACTCTTCCCCAAGTCTGTAGCATTGCATGGGGTTGTTGTCATCCAAGTGCAGGACCTGGCACTTGGCCTTGTTGAACCTCATAAAATTGGCCTCGGCCCATCGATCCAGCCTGTCCAGGTCCCTCTGCAGAGCCTTCCTACCCTCGAGCACATCAACACTCCCACCCAACTTGGTGTCGTCTGCAAACTTACTGAGGGAGCACTCGATCCCCTCATCCAGATCATTGATAAAGATATTGAACAGAACCGGCCCCAATACTGAGCCCTGGGGAACACCACTTGTGACCCGTCACCAACTGGATTTAACTCCATTCGCCACAACTCTTTGGGCTCAGCCATCCAGACAGTTTTTTTACCCAGCGCAGAGTACACCTGTCCAAGCCATGAGCAGCCAGTTTCTCTAGGAGAATGCTGTGGAAAATGGTGTCAAAGGCTTTACTAAAGTCTAGTTAGACAACATCCACAGCCTTTCCCTCATCTACTAAGCAGGTCACCTTGTCACAGAAGAAGATCAGGTTAGTCAAGCAGGACCTGCCTTTCATAATTCCATGCTGACTGGGCCTGTGCTACTGTACTACTAATAGCAGTAGATTACTAAAATAAACAGCATCTACAGTTTTAGTTTGCTATATTAACTTCATGTTTAAAAACAAACAAAAGTTCTGCTATTGTAACAAATTTGATAACAATTCAGATGTTTAAAGGAAATGGTTTCTTAATAAAGGTTTTTCAATATCTTTTAAAAATAGTCAAATATCAAGGCCAAAGCAAGTAAAAAAACAACTCTAATGCTGTAAAATTCACTGAAGGGCACATTTGAAAAATAACACTCACATTTGAGAGCTTAACTGTCATGCATAAAATTCAATTGCTCAATATTTTAAAGTGTTAACTTTCAGAATTTACACTCAGATCAAAACATTCAGGTTCTTGTAAGATTATTGCAGACATAATTCCAAACTTTGTGTTCATCCAACGTTTTGAAATTATGTATACATTCTTAAACTTTAAATAAGGAGTTTCATACACATACAGAATTATTAATGACTACATCATATATTCCAGCAGTATTACTAACCCTGTATCGGTGCTCTCTATGAATACTTCCAAGAAAGCACTCCATGCATAACACACAAGTTGGGTCAACTGCACAGTCTCTGAAAACAGCAAAAAAAAAAACAAGGGGGGAAGCAGCATTAAACAAATGTTTTTGCCTTTAATTACACATTTTACAACAGGTAATTTTCAAATATCACCAACACGAACCTTCCTGACTAATGTATATATTACTCTGAAAGAGGGAAGGGATGGCTTCCAAGGAGGGGGAAACAAATGAAGGAGGGGAAAAAAAAAAAAATCTGTTCTCATAACAGAAGAGGCTTTACAATATTGTCTGGGTAGCATGTATATTTGGGCAATATAGCCGTTGCCTTCAAGAGGTGAGACAAGTATATAAGCAAGTAAACAGATGGACTACAGAACACAATACAGACAGGTAAACAGTATAACCCCAAGCAAGTTCTCTCGAGTACAGAGTACAAGCATTAACAATCTCCAGCAATCAGAGAAGACATTTTTTCATTGAACACTGGAAAGAAAGATAGCACACAACAGATTAGATCAAACCTCTGATTCCAAGTTTAGCCCTACAAGCTCACTGAAGAGGTCCGAGAACGCAATTTCCTCAACCAGGAGATCAGAGACCATAATCAGGTCCTGTCTCCAAGCACTGCTATATTAGATAGAAGTAGTATTTCCAGCAAAAGGGGCTAAACAAATGAATGAACCAATTATGCATTACATTTAACTGTCTCCCTGGGAAACACTGAAAATACATGAACCTGTGTAATGCAACTGACTTCAAGGCCCTTCAAGATTAAGGGGTCAGGTTTTGCAATGTAAAAATAACTACTACGAGAATGAATGTCTTATGATGGTTATTATTAAAACACGAATTCAGAGAAACAACTTATTTTGTTCAAAAGAAAACACCAAAGATCCTATGAAATGTTATTACCAAGAACTCTCTTGATTTCATTTCACCAAATAAATTAAACCAGGTAATCACTGAAAGATAATCAGGCAACCATGATTTACTATGCATAAAGTACCATTTTCACGTTTGTTTTCTCCAGAGGAGCCACTAAAGGTGAAAATGTCAAAGCAGAATTATACAAAGCTCTTCTGTTTTAGAATAATTTATGTTTGTGGCATTTATTTATTTTTTTAAATTAAAAAAACCCCAAAACTTATTGCAACAATATGCCTATAGTATTGGGTAGATTAGTTCTACAATATTGGGTATCGACTTTTCAGACCCCTAAACTTGCGGCAATATACTTACAAACTCAGAACCATTTGCCAAGTAATTTCTCGAACAAATAAGGGTGCTTATACCTAAAGCAGAGGCAAACCTGTAAGCTCACAACTGGACAGAAAAGCCACTGCTTCTCATGTATTTCATGGACTCAGAAAACAATTCTTTTCTGTATCCCACAAAAGTTTAAATTAAACTCTCATTATTCTTCATTACCAAAGAAAATTAGTCAAAGAAAATTATTAACACACAACAGGAAACATGAACAGTTTTACATCTACGTTCAGTACTTAATCGAAACAAGATGAGACTTCGTCTTGACAGCAGCAACAGCAAAAATATTCTGTATTCACTGCTGACGCTGACCTGAGCAGAAGATCGGACAAGATGGCCTACCAAGACGTCCTTTCTAACCTGAATGATATTATGATTATATTGCTGTATTTAAATCATTTTTCTACTGAAACAAAGACCCTGAGTATGAACAGTACATTAACTCATTCTCTAAATTCTACACCAATAGACTACATTATTCTATGTTTTCATCATACCTGACAGTATTCTCAAGGCTATACTTTACATATTGAGTCGTTGGTCTTGAAAAAACAAGTGTTTAGAAGACATTAACAGAACTCCCACAGTTTTCATTAGTCAATATGAAGACCATTTGATCATTAACATATTACTTCTAGGCTGCAATGCAATTTGACTTGAATTAAAACACTAGTTCTAAGGTTTGGTTTTTTTAGTTCTTTGGCATCAGATTTCATGAAAAGGTACTAAAGAAACTGCGGAAATTCTTTTTATAGCCTCTGATAGTCCTCAGCCTCCCACTTTCTAATTCTCTACCCACATCTCTCCACTTTTTCACAAGCGTGAAGGAAGAATCTAAGAACAACTGAGAGGAGATGGAGTTTTCTTAGTGGTTGAAAGGATCTAAAGTACCCACCAGTTTAATCTCATCCATCTCAAGATAGGAGGTCTCAAAACATTTCCAAAACTACCTATTCTAACTGATCGTTGAAATAGAAATGCAGAAGAGGCAGCTTGCTGAGTTAAATGTCTCAAGAACTTCAGCGAATAAAGCCAACAAGGTATCATGTTTCGAGAAAAGGAGAGCACTAGAGAGTAAAATTCTTCTGCAATCATTCTCTCCTTGTAAATGAAGGGGATGGAAACCCAGAAAAATAAACCCTCCAAATAAGACAGACATTCTCTCCCCCCATCACCCCACCAAGTGGGGGTTATGCCTGTTTTAGCATCCAAAAATTCGTTTAACAGGTCATGGAAAGAGGTCTAAAATACAGGATAAACACTAACAGCTGATATTAAACACCTGAATTACACACACGTACACCTGCATGCTTACTTCTGATTAATGCCCTTAAAGCACACTGACAGTTCACCCCAACCACTTTCTTAATCTTGCATTTGTTTTGTACAGAAACACTCTACAATATACTAATTAATATTTTTCCATTTACAAACCTGTAGTGTGTTAATTTTCCCCTGGTCCCACCTGTCATGAAATACTGCAAGGTTACTTTAAAAACACATTTGGGATATTAACTTTTCATTAGGACAGTATATTCTTACTGAAAAATGTTCCATGACTTCACAAATTATAAATACTTCACAATGCTAAGTTGAACTACCTGCAAGAATATGTAGGCTCTCCCACTTTAAAAACTCGGCCACAAAGATGGGAAGGTTTGTTTGCTTGCTCGAGCTTTGGAAAACCAAATGCAGGATCTTCACCACAAAGATACCATTCCATTGGTCCCAGCAAAACGTGTTGTGCCAGCATGTCTTCTCTTTGCGGGGCAGGGTTAGGACCCCTGCAGTAAATTTTTGGTACATAATAGGCCAGATGCTGGTATACTTCTTTCTGAAGGTCATTTGCTTGCAGCCATTTCTTTTAAATTAAAAGGAAAGAGAACACAAATCATTCATTAATAAAAATACCAAACATAGTTCTACCCATCAGGATGACTTTTTTATTTCTAAATCGAAAATCTAAAATGGCATTGCAAAACTAGAAAGCCATGCTTCCTTCTAAATGTTAAATCTAGATGACCACAGAAGACAGACATTAGGAAAGGAATAATTTGTTTCCCTGCTTGCACATTTTATCTTTTTGACATACAAAATTATTTTCAAAAACACAAGATTTAAGAGACCAAATTCTTAAAAATTTTCCTCTGGGATGCATGACAAGTAAAACGTCCCAACATCAGCAGTGACTTTTAGGATAAGGCCCAAACTATGCTGGTTGCATTTCTTTGGAGCGCAGACTGATGCTGCCAGCTGGGGACACAGAGGAGCAGCAGAAGCCTGGAGTTGGCAAGGAACGGGCAAAGAGAAAAAGTACAAGGAGAATGGCAAACACAGCATTAGGTAACAGTCCCTTTCTTATTTAATTTCAACAAATTACCTATGAAAATGAGGGGGTTTTGGTTTCTCCTACCACCAAAATAACTCCTCTGCATTTCTATTTCAAGTGTGATGTTAGATCCATGAATCCTCTTAGTCAATCAATTGTAAAAAACAATGTTGACAGAGTTTTTAAAAGCCATCAAACTTCCGTACCTGCTATAAGCCACTGAAAAACTCACAGCTCTTTCTAGGTTTTTCTCCCTTGTATACACACACAGAGTAAAAAAACAATCCTCTAGGACAACATTTGTTTTATTTCTGCCCTGGGGATTACAATTTTATAAAGGTTTAAACTGTAAATTAAGGCTGCAAGGTTTTTATAATAAACAAATGGGAGCAAGCACATACTGCAAGCATGCACTGATTAAATCTTGTGTTACATAAACAGCCTTAGCATGTCATTTCTCATTGGAAATATGACAACCAGATACCCCCTGACAACTTCAGAAAAACAATTCAGAATCAGCCTAAAATTGTACATGAAAACCAAGAATTAATTTACCAAAATAAATGGGTTTGGTAATCAAATGTTACAGCCTGATTTACTCTGAATTATTTATGACTTATTTTTAAGAACTTATGTTTGAGACAACACAGTTGTAGTAAGTTCTTCAGGATACAGACATATAGAGCCAGCAGACCATTTGTGCCATTTAAGAATGGCTGCATTTTTGCTTTTTTTTAAAATATACTGTAGTATTTTCATTTACTAGACTATGTTTTCTAAAGCAGAACTTCATGTAAAAAAACCCTTATCTGTCAGTACAGCTCTTAGTAGAATAATACGCTTTCCTCACTTCTCTTTCCTTAAGTTTGACTGCTTAAAATCATAATCAATCTACTAAATCTTTCTGTATTGATCTAGCTTTGATGGTCAAAGCTCAAATTTTTACCAAGGAAGTCCATGGGAAAAGCTTGCCAAAAAGCCGTATGCAACAACCTAGAAGTTTACAGATAATCTCACCATTCCCACCGGGATTCAGAGAATACCGCACAAAAATGAAAAAAGTAGTTTTCGTTACTAAGAATTTGATTTGTTCTTCTTCCTAGCTCATTAATCATCTTCTCCTCTCCTTTCATCATTTGTGCCAAATATCTACTACCGCCAGGAAGTGACCCAATCCCAGTGCAACTGACTTAAGTCTCTTCCGTGATTTCCATTTAATAAGATAATTTTTAGATTATTTTCTAGGGCATATATTAGTTATTACGCTTGCATTTTTGTCAGCAAAATACCTTTAATTTCAGCCTTTTAATTCAGCAGTACATTACTATCTAGAAAATACAAAGTGCATATTAGCTACACTACAAGCTCAGACAAATACCTAGCCAGAGAAAATTCTTGTTCCTTGAGTAAACGGCTTTCCCATCCCAAAACCTCTGGGAGCAGTTGCCTGAAAGTTAGGTGTGGCAACCCTGAACGTCATCGCACCTAAACCTCTTTGTGGAGCCAGTTCTGTATGTATAACTGTGCATACAGTTTTGAAAATCAGACCCTGGCTAAAAGAATATCAGAAGTACGTCCAAGCTACTAGGACAAGGAAGCAGATGTCACTCCAAGAGCTACTAGGAAGGCAACTCAAAATACTATTATGCATGTGCATGTAAAAAAAAAAAAACATATACATATGCATACATATGTTGCACTGCCTTTCTAAATCGCTACCTGGGAGGCACCCATCTCCAGTAAAACTACTCAAAACTTTGGAATTCGTTCTTTAACAAAAATATTTTGTATTTAGACAAGTATTCAGTCAGTATTTGTCTATCTTCTATCCTGAAGTCACATGTAAGAAAACCTAATGTTCCACTCTCCCAAGAGAGGTTTTTATTAAAAAGAGAAGTGTATTCCTCTTCACTTCCTCCCCCCTCAGACTTACTCTCCTGCAGCAATTTTTGACTGCCCTGGAAAAAAAACCAAAACCAAAAGCATCGATCAAATAACACTTTATCTAAGTAAATACCTAATGGTCCATCAGGATTTCTATTAAATCCACATCTAAGTAAGAGATACTAGGCGAACAAAACATGTAATACAAATAAGCCATAAAACAACTCAGTTTACTGTTTCAAAAGCTAAAAGGTACTATTTATGTTTTTCTTAGCTACACAAATAAATATTTGCAAAGTAGGCTCCTGTTCTGTTACAGATAATTTACTCTTTTGATTGTTGTTCTTTGGAAGTTTATCATTAAGTTGTCGCAACTAGAAATTGAAGTGTAAAGTACTGCAACTATTGCTTTGGGCTGACATTTGTTTTGTTAATATTGGGCAATCAGCAAAGCAATGCTATCAGCAAAGGAGGGAGAAAAACAATGCTAAAACCCAAGTACGTTGTTTACTTACACAACCAGGCAGCGCCAGCAGCATTTAGCTGCTAGCACATTGTAGATTTGAGAGTGATAGATCTCAGAATTACGGCTTGTGCTGGTGATCACAGAGAATAAAAATGAAAAAGAATTGACTAAGTTTAAGCTGGCACTTGTACCTATAGCAAATTCCTAAACGGGTTCTACTTGGTGCACCATTGCCTTTGGTTTAACTACAGTGCGACCCAAAAAAAGCATCTGCTACTCACACAAACAAAGCAGTTTGGGCTCGGTATGGGCTACTATATGAAGCGTTTGATGGAATTATTGGGTTTTCTGTTGAGGGGAAGGAAGACTAATCCTGGAGCTAAACTAGCTAGGGAAAAGCTAACTATGCACATCTGCCCATCTAATCATACCTTTGTCCGCACTGTAGATATACCACCATAATCTGAGAATAATCTGAATTATAACATTGTCTTTCATTTTCTTTCGGAAAGCAGCCAATGTAATTCTCATTGAAATACACACAGACAGCTCTTCAAGGTCTTATCCTACAGACATGCATATGAGCAGTCCCAATATTTTAAAATATATATCCAGTTCCTCAAATGCACAAGATCTGGCACCTACACCAGAAACAAAAGTTTCTCTGAAAACTTTACCCTCAAGACTTCACTCCTCTTCCCTTACAACTACTCTTCATAAAAGCAGGGAAAGTATATAAGCGAGAGTAGATTACTTCAAGTATTATATTGATTCTACTAATATTTCCTCTACAAGCGTCCCATTCTAATAGTCCTAAGGTTGACTAGTGCAAGCTTTTGCCAGAACCGCATCTTAAATACCGGGGGGACTGAAGAATCCCGTAATGAATCTTCAACACTACAAAGCATATACGGGGTCAGACATCCACCTAAATTAACGGGGAGAGATGTGAAAAGGCAGCGAACTAGGTGGGAGAACTAAACTCCTCAGCTGCCTGGAGCAGGCGAGGAAGCAGTAGCTGAAGGAGCGAGACGCTGAGAAGCGGCTCCGCTCCCACCGCCGGCG
>NW_008825306.1:1014231-1029961 GCF_000699105.1 Pygoscelis adeliae
GGCGAGGGGGCGGCGAGGGCTTCCCGGGAGGCCCCCCGGCACCCAGCATGGGTACCGAAAAGAAAAAAAATCAGTAAATTACGTGAACCTGGCAACTACAGCTTTAAGACAAATGTTACTAAATTGCAGAAGCTATAAATCCTGTTGGTCAGCCATCCTCCATCCCTGGCTCCCACAGGGGCCGCGCACCACCCAAGCTGCAGCGTTGTAGCTCAGCCTTGCTCATTCAGGTCGAGCTCCCGGTTGGCAACTTAAAAAAAAGCCACCACCGACAAAACCAGCAAACAATCATCCCCCGTAACTCTATTTCATTTTCCTTAAGAAAGTCCCTGCTTCGCCCGAGGTCTTTCAGAAAACCTGTTGTACCACTGTCATGCCCATGGGCTTGCCTGCGTGCCGGTTCTGCACCGCTGTAATTACAGCCAGGCCAAAAGCCGAGCGGACGTGTCTGACTTTGTGTGTACGGCCACACGGCACCTGAGCGACTGCGTGAGCCGTGCGGAGGGCTTCACACCACACCTTCCTTTCCTTGCTGCAAATTTCTGTGTGGACCTAAATGTCATGCACAAACTAAATATTATTTCCACCTCGCACCCTCTGTCAGCCTTCCCGGAGATAAGGACCCACCCTGCAGGAACCTACACCAGCAAATACTGCTGAGGAAGTCTCTGCTCTGGACAATTTACACTCCCAAATTTAGACAATGCATGGGAGGGGAATAAACAGGCAGGAAAGACAAACCGAGTTATAATTGCCTGAAGTACTAGCCGAAGGTGGCCATAAATGTTGCCTTTGCCAAACATTACTAACTGACAACAAAACTGTGCGTTAAAATTGAGTTCCAGTTCACAGTTTATATTCCTTAACAATTTTTAAACATTCTCATAGTGGATATGCATAGTTGGTTTTTCCCTTTTTTGTCTCATTTCTTTCTTCTTCCTTCTCCTCATTCTCCCCTCAACTAATTGAAATATTGAGTTACCCGGGGGAGAGACACTATCTTGTATCTGTCCAAGCAGTAACAAATACATCTATGGCCATATACTAACATGAGAAAGAAGGTGGGCTGCGTGGCACTGCCTGGCTACTCTCGAAGAGATTAAACGTTCCCTGCATCAGGGGGCAGCAGCGCACGCTCGCGTATTAGTCATGCTGTATAAGCACTTGTTTCTGAAACCTCAAGGGTTTATAAATCATCACATTTACTTACATACTGTGTTTGGGAGTTCTGGAGAATTTTGAGATGAAGGGAACATACACGTCTGGAAAGACTGATTGCAAGAACTGAAAAAGATGGGTTTAGCCAGTGCTATGAGGGAATCGTAGAAGGATGCCCTTTAGAATATTAATTTCACCTCCTAATATTCTAAGAATAAGCTTAATTTCCCTTTGATTGTACCCTTACTATATGCAGGGTACATCTTTTTACTGTATTTATTTTTATATCTCTGCCACTTTTTGAATAATTGTTCTTAGAAGACAGAAAATAATTATATATTCCTTAGATCAGTAAAGCCCACGCTGCTTCTCATTCATGCGCTGTTGATGCCTAAGGAATACAGAACATGACGCTTCTTTGGAAGAAGGCAGAGGGTGAAAGCAAGCTGTATGATTTAATTGTCTCTCCTTCTGGGCTGCATGAAGAAAATGTTAGAAAAATCCTGGGGTTTAGTAATATGAAAGGCATCTTATTTTACTTAGAAAGGTGGGTGACCCAAACAGAAATTAGACTGCAAAGCCATTATTTCAATAAGAGCATAACAACTTCCTGGATATAATTTTTTATAACTTTGGGTAGAATTTTCCATAACTTTTAGCCTGTGCCATTAACTTCATAAGCAAAGATATTATTCAAATTCAGGAAAAATAATTAAGGTTGAGGAGACTGCCTTTATCTTCTGCCAAAAAGCCTAACCCTTCTCAGGTCTATTATCAGATAGAAATTGAAGAAAAGAAGTCTAGAGAATTTAATGTTTTAACAGGGTTCACAGTAAACCTTCATAGCATTACCCCGCCAGCTGATATGTTTCTGGGTCTCACCTTGCTGTCAAAACACAAGATAGCCCACAGAAAGTTACAGACTATGGTTATGAAAGATGCAGATATCATCTGTATCTCTTTCACCTCCTGACCTGCCTGTTTAAGCACTGCTTGTCTCTGCCATTAAAAAAAAAAAAAGAAAAAGAAACTAAAAAGTAAATGGTACTTTGACTGGGGGTCAATAACTTGATTAGGTTCCAGTATTTTTAATAAATGCTGCATCCATTAAAAACACAATGTAAATAGGCACAGTTGAGCAAATATTAATTATGACAGTGGAGACTGATGGTTCCTTCCTAAAAACTGTTTTAGAAGCTACTAATGAAACAGGATCTTCCACACTAGAACACTGCCTCTCGATGTAAATCCAACAGAAGTCACCAGCGGCAGCCAAGCTGAAGCCTGGCTATTTTGAAAGAGAAAGGGCCTCCAGCAGGGCATGCTCCAAAGAGGTGCTCTGCTTACAGAATTTATTGTCATTTTGGCTGAGTGCTGCTTGAATGTGATCATCTTCAGGGCCTGTTGCATTTGCAACTAGGAATAGATGAAATCATAAGGTAAAGGGATGTTGGATGGAATTTTTAAGTGCCTGGTTTGCTGGTGTGTTCACAGTACATGCAGTCAATTTAATACCACTGTATTAATTTGAATGTAAACAGAAAAATATTGCATATCCAGGCTGCAGGGATAGGTGTCTTCTTTATAGACTCCGGAAAATAAAATTCTATTTAATTTTCCCCACATTGATGGAGTTTTCTGGCAATCATTATGAAAGGCAAGTCTTGTGAGAAGGATTCAGAAATGTTTCTATTCTTTGTGAAAGGTTTCTCTCCTGGTGCAGCTAAAAAACATTTTAAAAGCATTTATTTCCTTGTCTGCTCTCTAAAACAATGCTGCAGTTGTAACTTAATTTCCCAGTTTAACTATTAAAGCAAATGATCAGCATTTTGCTGTATTAAGTTGATATTATGTACCTGTATCTAAGATCATCACCTTGCAAAGACATTTGTATCTCTTTAATCTTCCCTAAGTCAGCAACCCTTTCCACCAAATAAAGCATGTGTCTAAGTGTAGGATTCAGGTTAACGGTAATTTTGATAAAACAGTTTGCTTAGCAGATACTGAATGACCAAAGTAGTGATTTTTACATTGCAAATATAATTTTTAAAGCTATTATCATTTACATGGTTTTCCTCCCTTCCTCTTCAGTGCCGGATGAGGTAGGTTTCTAGTCACCATCTCCGACACTGTCTTCAGATAAATTCAGATGGTAATTCTTTTATTTCTGTACTGCCAATTCCAATGACAAATTATGCTGACCGAAATAGAATTTTGCCTGTGATAATGTTAATTAAAAGATGAATTGTGAATGAGGTGAACAATGACACCCAGTACTTGGTGGATTGATAAAACATAGTTCACTAAGCAAGACACTATTCAGAACAAAGGAGCACATGGTAATCTGCAAACACAGGTTATTTTAGGAATTTGGCTCAGAATTAGAGTATTAAAAATACTGTCTGACAAACTGTAGGCGATTCTTTGTTCCTTCGAGGCACTAGTGCTATAATATCGGCCCTTTTGGCAATAAATCAGAATAAGCCTATTTCTTTTCCCTGCTTTGTCTTTGCATGACCCTAGATTATAGGTGTATAATATTCTAAACATGATGACAAGAAAAATGATTAAAAAAAGACACTAAAAGCAGAGCATATTGTATAATAACAGTCAACATAGGAGGCATAATGGAAAGCATAAAGATACTGTGGCCATCTTTGCATCTTGTGAATGCTCTCTGCAAGTCTAGCAAAGGCAGTTACATAACTGATTTTTAGTGCATTAGGCAACAGCAATATTGCTAAGCAAACCGATGTGCAAAATTAGAAAGCTTCTTCCACAGTGGAAATGAAGAAAAAAGATGGAGGAAGGGTTCTCACTTAACATCCAGTAAGAGGGCAGGGCAAGAGGGTGTGCATCTTCATTAGTGGATCATGTCAGGGTGACAACATGATTTATTCTCATCATGCAGTGTCTTAGAAAAAATACAGTGCAAACTCAATCCATGATAACTTTGCTGCTTTCTGCAGTGTAACGTGTCAACAGTCTAGAGCTCAAGCTGGTAAGTTAAAATGCCAACCTCTAAAAGAGATTTAACGGGAGCTAAGATAATAGTCAGTAATGAGTTGTACAGGGGGGGGGAAATTAACACGGGAGCAAAGGAAAAAAAACACACATGCAAAAATGTGCCTGATCTCATTTGTTTTCACTGTAAATTCAGAACACTGCTAGTGTATATTTAGACATAGCAGTTAACACAAAGAGGTCTGTGAGCTGGTACCAAGAAAGCCTGCGTTTGTGGCGCATGGGTGGTCAGCTTTGACACCTAGGAAGGTGCAAGCACCACTTGAAAGTTTTGCTGTAGCTAACGCCCCTCCCCCCGCTTATTCACTGATGCTGATGAACATACAGGCTTATGTTGCAACCTTCCCCTTAGCAGGCCTTTCTTTCATGTGGTTGACTATTTTTCAAGCTTGAACAAACTTAATTATCCTTGAGACTTCTGCCACTCGTGTTTGTGCGGCAAACAAAGTGATAGGAAGGAGGGTATACAGACAGCTAGCCACCCATATGAAGTGTAATTGTGTACGCTATGTTGCCGTAGGACCAGACTTTTAAAACCCCTGCACTAAGAAAGAGCAGTCATGGTATTTAGCATCAACTGCAGCACAAGAAAGTGCATTGCCAAAGTTCAGAGACCTAAACCTGTTATAATGGGTGTAGGATATGGTGAAGTGGGTAGGTTAAGCAGTGCTGCTACAACAGAAGAGGACCTTCTGAGTCGTGGCCACTTTGGTGGCCGCCTTGCAGGAGTCTCGGTCTCGAGCAGAAGGAAAAATCTTGCTTTTCCATATTCGCAGCACTAGGTGGCAATACGCTGCGCCGGCATGGCAGTGCAGAAGGACTCTCCTGCTGCTTCCACTCCAAGCCCTCACCAGCTCCCACTCGCTCCGGTCTGCAACCGGAAGGGTGTGGGTGGTGGGACTGGAGGAGCCATCCGACTTCAGATTTTTTTTCTGTCAAATCAGGCTTTAACTGCTTAGTGACTGGTACTTAGGAAAATTCAAGACATTTTTGGAATGAGTCAGGTGTTAGAAGACGAGAAATGTGCTGTGAAATGCCTGGGGGCCATGGATAGGGCCTTGGGTGGTAGGAGAGGCAGGAGAGGGAGAGAAGCAGGAGTGGTCGAGGAGTCGCCCACAGAGGTGGACGGCAGGATGAGCGCAGCTGCGGTCATCCTTTGGCAGAAGAAACTGGAGCGACCTCCTCCAGTAAAGCCCCTGCCTACAGCACCGCAGAGCAGCTTTTGGGTGTCATGTACAGCTGGACACCGCGATGGTGACGCTCAACGACATTGCTTGTTCTCGGCTGATAAAGATGAGAACTGATACCGAACCGCTGCAGGAAGAGTTCTTGGCTCCGTCTGAAACCACATTTATGTGCAGTTTCGCAGGGGATGCACAGAGGAAATGGGAATGTATAGTCCACAAGCAAAAGCAGGGCGGATGAAAGGTTTATCTAGGAATATGAAAATGCTTTGAACAAGTGAACTAACTCTTCTTCTTTTCCCCTCCATTTGCACAACGGAGCAATTTTAAATTAGAACAGGTTGTAAGAGATTTAATTTAGATCACCATGGTGCCTAGTGTAATGCTACAGCATTTTCTAGTTTATCTTTTTCCCCGATTTTAAAGGGCTAAACAGTTTTTAAATTGTGAGTTTGTTATAGAATGTATGGCTGCTAGACAGTACTAACCAATCAGAATTTTTTTTACTGCACCATGATTAATTTTGTTGGATAAAACTGCTGAAATACAACTGAAGGTAGAAATAAAAAGCATTTAAGTGCTGTACAGCCATGATTTACTCTTCAGAGATGCATTTAACGCTGTCTCCAGCAGAACAGCTTCATCCATTTTCCAAACATTCATTTGTTTATTTCAAGATTAGTCTCAGTTATAAACAGACATTAAATCACCTCCAGGCCCTAATACGTTGTAACAAAGTATTGTAAACCATGTAGTATGTTGGTTTAAACAATGTAATCAGAAAGCAACAAAACCATTTTCTCCTGGTTCTTGCTGGCTCCCTGACTTCTTCTGTCTGTTCAAAGAAAAGTTCTTTTTAGTCTGTAAATGTCAAGGTCAATCAGAGGTCAAGTTTGTGCTTTTGAGCCGTGGTTCCTTTCAGGTTATTGGCTTTGTTTTATTACTGAAAGAAACCATCCATTTTGGCATATAGAGCAAAGAAGTCACGTAATCCTATTAAATACAAAACCAACATGTACAAATAATGGTGAGGGTTTGACAATCGCACAAAAGCCCCCTTTTTCTGCCCACGGTTAAGCCTGTGCTGAGTAATTAATGGTCCTTCTATGAGCCTGTCTACGCTGGGAAAACTGCCTAACTAGTTTTCAAAACACTCGCTCAAAAACTGGTTACAAGCACAGCCGAGAGCCCCTTTTAGGCAAGCTGGCACCTTCCTACCGCGATGCTCAGGAATGGGAGGGGGACAGAAGCGGATACCTGTCGCCTTCCATCTCGGAGCAGAAAATGGCGCAAAAGGAGACAGGCACAATCCTAGGCAGAGGATCCTTGGAAGCAGAGAGACTTGAATTAACAAGGAAAAAGGAGGGAAGCATCTGTAGAGAGTTAAGGATAAAAGGAGGTACTTTAAGGTATTAGAAAATAAACTTGCTTTGTTGGCAGTAGAGAGAAGAAGTGGAAAGCCAGGCACAAAATCTAAGACATAAAAAATTAACTACAAATACCTCACTGATTTCCTTACGAAGAATGTTTACGCATAGTGCAAGGTCAGTAGAAGAAAAAAATAGGAAGAGGAAACAAGGTATAATCAGAGGTTAAAATGGAGCAAAGAAAGTGTAGGATAATTTAAAGAAAACTGTCCTCACGGTAGTATCTACACAGAGGTAACCAAGGCAAAATGCTGAGGATTTTCATGTTCGATTAGTTATGATCAGATGTAAACTATGGGCTTGCAACGCTGTCAGTTCTACTTGTCACTTCTTTGAGGACAGTCAACTACAGTACGTGAAAACTACTGAAGCTGTGCAAAACCCCGTTTTCATAAACAACATTCATAACATTATTTTCACATCCCTCAGACAAGGATATAGGTTATCACAACCTTAAAATCTCTGTCTGCTGGCAAGGCAAGACATTACCATCCTAGAGCGCATGCAAGCATATGAACCGACTGGATCTATTACTAATAAAAAGAGATGAGCTGATTGAGAGTGCAGATAGCAATTGCAGATAAGATGAACAACTGCATGAAACGTAGGCAGAAGCTGCAGAAATGAACACCAAACCAGACATACAATTGAATATAATAAACATTACAGAAGTGGAAATGGGAAGCAGAGAAATCTACATTACCCAGATTGTGAAACAAGCCTTACAAAAAGCCAGACAGTAAAAGTTTCCAGCCTATCATATTGCAAGGTCAGATAGACAACAAAGATGCTTGGAGTTTAAGTGTGGAACAGGTCCAAGATCTTCCGATAGCCTTGTAATAGGAAGGGAAAAACACTGGCACACCGCTAGGGAAGGACCTCCACGCAGGACTGATCCTTAAACACAGACTCGAGAGGTTTTTGGCAGAGACTTCAGTGAGAACGGTCTCTAACGGTGCAGTCTTAAAACAAGTCTGGAAGAAGCCTCACTCAACCCTGGGTTCAATCCCTGGATTGAGCATATTTTAAGAAGGCCACAGGTCCAGTATGAATAATTAGGGCTGAATTTATTTTTTTGTCCTCCTTTGTTCCCAGCGCAGCCCTCAAGTAGTGCAAAGAAAGTGAAATGCACCCACAACACCCCATCTGGGGATTTCCTCAACTGATATACAATCAATGTATAATTAGTTCCTTTGCCTCTCTCTGGGGTGCAGAGGAATTATCAGTGTCTCAATCTTCAGCTACCACTAGCTGCTAGATTAGTCAGCTGGCGTGGGACTCAAACAAAAAGCCGTGGAGCTGTACCTGTCCACCCGAGGGGGTTTAGAGGAGATGTTTGCACAATAAGAGGACATATACTCTGTAAGATATATACCTGGGGAAACACAAATGTCTGCCTTGTCGTTGTTAGAGTTTCTGAATAGAGTGAAATGGATTCTGCAGACCAACACATCACCTAAAGGAAATGTTGATTTGAGAAACCTTTTTTCCCTCCCTAGTTGTGACTCCCTGTATTTCTTCAAGCTTTTCCAGCAAGCTGGCAATGCTGTGGGTACCGCAGACTAAGAGATGCGCCTTCCAGTCCCCAGGTTATCCAGTCATCACTGGTGGGTTCCCAGGGAGCTCTCAGGTACGGGAGGACAAGTTGGTACTACACATGGCTAGAAGAAAACTTTGGAGACTTTCATAGGAAAATTCCACACTTCAGTGCCCCAGAAGAGAGCATTTTTGTTTTTCCCTCTGGAAACAATCGCATTCCCAATTTGCACCACTAGCTCTCTTCTCAACAGAACAGACTCAAGAGTCTGAGACCTTTAGTCTCACAGACCTAAGCTTGTGTCTGGAGCACCACACGGAGGTGGTGTTTTGGGGACCCTCTGTTTAATTTCCCAACTTCCATATTTGTTTGGAGAGTCACAGGCCATTTGAATGGGATGGAGGTAGTTTCTTATCTCTAGAAGCAAAATTTGTCCATCAAAAAGCATACTGTAAGACTTCACGTATTTACATATCCCTGGATTTACTTGCCATCTGCTGCCCTTCAGCTGCTGCTGGCAAAACTGCCACAGCTATAGAGCAAATTGTTTTTCCTCTACTATTGATTTTGTTAACCTGCTTTACCAGGGGTCCCTTGCAGTTCCCCGTCTCACTGCAGCTATGCAGTAACTCCATCGCATTTTCTGCTTTGTTTTTCAGTGCAGCTCTCACCTCCTCAAGTGTTTTGGGGCCACCAAACAAAAACACTGACACAGAAATGTAAATGTGCTTGTCTTCTACTGTAAGTGCATTTCCATCACTATAAAAATGAGAAATAGAGCTTATTTCAATTTGATGATGTAAGGTGCCTTACATCGCTATAAACAGAATATACGGTATATATATTGGATATATGAGTCTAGCCATGTTAGTTAACAGTATTTTTTAAATCATGATAGCTGTATCCTTATAGTTTAAATGCATATCTGCCCACTGTCACATATGTAAGAAACAAGTAAGATGCAGTGAGACCCAGAAGTGACTGGTATGTATGACTATAAAAGACTTGTCTAAAAATTCAGGTTACAGTTCTGAATGGGAAAGTTCAGAGCAGAAGATGTGGATGGTTGTTTTCTTTTAAATTCCTTCAACGAACCCTAGACAGAGTACATTCAACTCTGCATAAAATCAGCAAAATAATCTGCTTCTCTGCTGAGGAATATGAAATAGAAAACTGAGAAACCGCTGAAAGAAGGGTGACAGAAGGTATCCCAGTCATCACTGGGATAGCTCTGATCAGAGATGGCCGCCTGAGCTCTTTCCATACAACATGCAGTGTGCGATTGCCAATATCGTATCCACTTGCGACAGACAAAATCCTGAAAAAATAACACTGCTGCCATTGCACTGAAATTCACTACATACACTGGAAAACTTTAGTCTTGATCTCAGTTGTCAGTGTGGACTTGTACGTGTTGCACATTGTGGTAGGGAACCACACTGACTTAATCATATCTGTATTTAGATATTACCCTTCTGTTACAGAAAATGATTTAGATGATTAACTGCAACTTAAAGTTAAGATGCCAGGCTTCCTTCTACTCTCATCACACATCTTTTCCATAACTGTTTACCTTTTGTCTTTAGAAAATTTTTGCATACAATCAGCATCATTTTTCCTTCCCCTACTCAAAAGTATGATTTCTCTCCTTCAGCAAACACCTTAGAAATTAGTACAGCTCTGTGTAACAAGCTGTCCTAAAGCCTCTTTTTGTACATGTCAATTTTACCGCATAACAGATTTTTAAAACCAAGAAAAAACAATGCACAAAGATTGGTGGGGGCGTTCAGCAGAAGTCATAGGAGACCCTACCTTAAATCTGTCACTATATTTCACTGGATTTCAAGTTGACAGTATCTCTGTAAAGGCGGTTTCCATTGAATACTGTAATTGAATTGAATCTTTGCAAACAGGACTGTGTATTTCTTTCCGGTAGTACAACAGCAGGACATTTAGAATAAGGTGAGTTTCTTCATACCGCAGTTTTCAGCTGTTACCACCAGGAGTGCACACAAAGGATAATTCCTTGCATGTCAGTCAAAGCTCTGAACATTTCGAGTTGGGCATCAGACTTACTTGAAAAATACTGGCCTGTCTTTAAGACATAACAAAGTGCAAAGACTTAGGAGACTTGGTTTCGTACTTTACCTCTGCAGCTACTTTCCTGGATGACGTTGGACCACCTCTGTTCCCTAGTTTATCCATCTGTAAAATGGGGACAGTATTACTGGCCCCTGATTGTAAGACCCTCTCAGATCTATTTATACAAAAAGTTGTAACAGAGTGAGTGGTTTTAAAGTTTAGAATAGCTCAAACCACACCATCCACTTAAAATCTGGAAATTATTCAAAAAATAAAAAGATGAGATTTTCACTTATGTTAGTTTTATAAAGATACATGAGTTTTACATGTTTATGCATTCATAATTTACAAACTTATGTAATATAATTTATATAATGTGTATATATTATACACATTTGTAAGTTTATAAATACATATGTACATATGTCAGCGCATTTTATAAAATAAAACATTTCCTCTTCTCCAGCATGTGAAAAAGCCACACAAACTGGAGCGTTGCTCCATGTCACTGTTATCTCTTGCGCACACATGTACATGCCCACAGATTATTCCTGACAGCATGACAGTATCCTAAGTGACTCTTCCAAGAGGAACGGGAACTGACACAAACCAAACGAAGCAAGAATGTCCCCTTTAAAACTCCCAACGTCTGTAGCTCATTTTCCTCTCCAGGGCTCGCACACGGTTGCAAAACAGTGTCATTGAAAAAAAATCTCCAAGTCGTCAGTATTTCTAACTTGCCTATGTGCAACTTCTTTACCAAAACATTCCTAAGCACTTTACAGGCTTTAATTTGTTTCAGAGCATCCCTGCGAAGTGGCGTCATATCTCCCGTGCGCTCAGCTGTAGGGAGACGCAGGAAGGTCAGGGCCAGGTCCTGCCGAGAGCTGCCAGGAGGAGCCCCCATCCAGCAGCACCCGGCTCCATCAGCACCAGGCCGGAGCCTCAGGGGCTCGGCAGCTGACGCAGGCCGCACCAGAGGAGCAGCTCAGCCACCAACTCATAGACAGGCAACTCTAAGCTTTGTTAAAAAGTTCCTGAGGTTTGAGTTGAGAGAAAACTAGCGCTTGTGGACTTCCAGAGCTGACCGCAGTGCAAACAGCTGTGCAGGTTCACTTTTCCTTTCTTTTTTTTTGGTCCACTGCCTGGACCGACCTTCTTAAAGAGCATCTTATCTGCTAGATGAGATAGCAGCCGTGGCTTCATGACAATTAAGGGCTCCAAATCCCGCTTTTGGGCACACAACCCTGCCTCCTTTTCTGCTACTCCTCTGGCTGACTCAGTGAAGTAATTCATGGGAAAAATTACACAGGGTTTCTGCCAGCACTGGGAGGTTGTCTGGCTCACCGGGGAAGTGGTGAGTGTCAGCATTGGGTGCAAACAGGAGGCAAAATCACGCAGCTGGAGGCAGTAACTTGCAGAGGGGACAGCAGGACCTTCGCCATCGCAATTTACTTTGGTTTTAGCCTTCCTGGAAAGAGACCCAGTGGGCAGGGCTTTCATCAACAGTCTGAGTGACAGCAGCCTGCTTTCATACTCTTCTCTCCTCGGCACATTTTCTGCACCATTCCTTATGCAAACAGCAAACCAATCTGGCTGAAAGTGAAGAATAAAAAAAAAAAAAAGGCTTACTTCCAGAATTAGTTTTCAAATGGTGGCAGCACGGTCCGAGATCAGATTAGGCTGCCGGTGAAATCCTTGACTTCACCTCATGTCTGGGATCAGAGCGGCCGCTTCACTGGACAAAAGGCAACTCGGACCAGCAAGTGGTGCTGCTTGTCTGACACAGGCCTGCTCCCCACCCGGGTGGCAGAAGCGGCCAAAGGGAAGTACACGGAAGTTTGCAGTAGCTGGGGTCCTCATGCATGTCTACTAAAAATTATTCAGCTCCATTTCAACCTTGGCCATTTTTCCTAACTTGCAATGGATGTGGTAAGAAGAAGTGACACCAAAGAGGGCAAGCTGCTTTATCCTGGAAGCTCTCAATGCCCTGAGCTTCCTGGGGAGAGGACCTAAGAGGGAGAAACACCGTACTTGAACGTACATGAAGGCAAGGAGCACCAAGGTGAGAGCGGGGTTGCTAACATTACCTTCAAACAAAGCAGAGATACAGGGTTTCTTGAGCACAGGGATACCTGGAACGATGTACTTGCTGATCCCTGAGCAAGCCCATCGCCAACTGTCATTTATTTTTCTTGTGTTCAGGTATGTGGGATGCTGTGGCTACTTCCCTTATGATGCACAGGGAATGTGATCACAGAAAACACACGTTTGGCTTTTTAAACTATTCTGACTCTACTAGTGTCACTCCTGTAAGGCCCCAGTGTTTCTTATTTATCTAACAGCAAAGAGACAAAGGTAAATGACTGACTAAATCCAAGGGATTCAGATGATACCAAACTAATTTAGAAGGGAAAAGACCAGCAATGTCATGCTGGAAAAGTCAGAAATTGAAATGAAAAATCAAATTCAAATATTTAACCAGGAGGTGATCAGTAATTACACCAGAACAATTGGTAGCAGAGGGCATATTTGCCATTTCTTGAAATCTCCATAATGACACTTCTTTTTTTCTGGAAAATAAACTTTAACTAAGCAGGTTATAATCTCAATTACAAATACTACAGTCTACATTATGCAGGATGTCAGATTCTGAGACCGAACTTGCTTCTAATCCTAAATCCTGTATCGGTACGCTATATGGCTCAAAAGCTCCATATTAAAACAAAACTAAGCCTGTCATCAGTTTTGTCCAACCAAGTTGGATAATTAAGGTCTGATTATTATTTTTTTAAGATAACATCCACAATTCAAAATTCCATCTGGAAACAGGTATCCAAAACTTAGAAACTGGATGGACATCCGTATTTTGGCTGCTGTGAATTTGACCAGTAAGACACTTGCATAAATGAGATTCATTAAGGAGTCTTAAGGGGTTTTATCTTAACGACTCCAGCTGTTGAACAAAGGTATGTTGCCTTCTACCACAGTCATACTGTGTTTTCTTCAGCATTGTCTTTCTTAGAAAGCCCACAAATTCAAGGCAAAGCCTCCTAATAAAAACTAAGGCGTTTGGCAAGATAATGACACAGCAGTCCTATGTCGGAAATGAATGAACCAGGAGGATGATCAGAGACCTCTGTCACTTCTAAACTTCTGTAATTCTTTCATTTCTAAAACAGCCCCGCTTAGACAAAATTAAAATTCATTAATCTCCAACAAAAATCTGACAGAGCGATGGCAGTTACCATAAGACGTTTGCTGCTTTTCTGTTTTTTGTAAGTTGTGGTAGGTTTCGGGAGGCAGCTGAGCCACCCTGCCAGCTTGCTGCTGCCGCAAGCGGTGGCTCCCCAGGCCCTCCGCTCCCATCCCACTCCTGACCCTCGTCCCCGCAGCTCCCCTTGTGCTGCCCCCGGCAGCCAGCTGACCTCCCAGGGAGCTCACCAAAATGGCAGGAAATTAACCCAGACAGGGAAGGAATAGTCTTCTGGCTTGGTGAGCTGAACCAGCTCGGCGGGGCAAGCCAGAGGGAAAAGAGAGCAAGGTCTCCCTCTTCTGACAGCAGCAGGCGGGCGGCTCCGCCAGCCAGGACCTCACCCCAGCTTCAGGGCTCCCGGCACTCACCGACTTGCCAGTTACCATTGCCAAAATGTTGTTAAACAACATCACGACAAGCCCGTAAAATTATTCTGAGGTTGAATACTGTAAATAGTAATATGATTTGTTATTCAAAACCGGGAAGCTTGATACTCAAATCCTTGAAGATTAGAAGAAGGATCAGGAAAACTGAGAACATAAATTAAGGCTTTGTGCTTTTGATGGAGACCAATTCATAAATTGCAGGACAAGTACAAAGAACGCAGCCTGGCTATAGCCAGCCCCCACAGTTTTCTTGAAATGTCCAAAGCTAATAAAGTAGTTTACTTCATTCAGAAGAGTTTTGCATAGCTAAACTTGTTACGGCAGAGTAACACGGGTCAAGTTTATAGTAAGTCAGAAGGCTGCTCGATAATGATTCTTTGTTCAAATTTAAATTACACATTTGCTTCTATTTTGAGAGTTATAGCACAAACCCGTGTGTTTCAGGTAAATCAAGTAACACGTAGCCGATTCAATACAGATCTGTTTGTATTGATTAGTTGGACAAGCCGAGACGCTGAGACAAACCTAGAAAGACTGTGTTAAATTCCATTGCTTATTTTCAAAGGTCATTTTGGAAATCACAAGTAATACGGGCTATTCTGGGTTTCAGACTAGACACAAAAAACAAACAGCGGCAAGGCACATGTTGAGTTGTGGTTTTAATTCTATTTTCAACATAGTTTATATGACTTAGGACTCCAACAAGCAAACAAGCCAACCATTGAATCCAAAACTCAGCATAGATTTTGCATAGCTCAGCACAGAGAAGTTACAATATCTGAATGGTATTTTTCACTTAAGTAAAAATAAAATTAGAAAATGACTAGCTGGCTGGGGAGAAAAAAAAAAAGAACCTCTCTTCGACATTTTAAACAACTGAGACCTTTGCGTATAGTACAAAGGAGTTTAACAGCCAATGGGTGATATCATACTTTTTCACTCTTGCTCTAATCTACACTGTAAATCAAAACAATCTCATAAAAGGTTAAATTATTAAGAACACTGGCCCAATGGAAGTGTCATGCAACCAGGAAACCAGCATGACCATAAAAAGAAAATGAGGCTGCTGGTAACCATTATAATGTAAGGCTGAATCACAAATGCTAACACCAAAGACCTTTTTCTGTTCCAGTTATAATAACCCTTGAGAGTTTTGCCTGTTGTTTTTTTTTCGTCCCTCTCTGAAAGCAGAAGTAGGCCCTATCACCACCTCCGTTTCAGTTTCTCTCTTCCCAGCTACGGTTTCTTACAGTAACTAGTCTGTCATTGTCCAGGAGCTTAAACAGAGCACTGCATAAGCCCTACACATCACATATCTGTCCCCAAGATGCAAAATCCTTCCCTGCAAGGGAACGTTTTGGTGCAATCTAATGCAAATTCTGAGCTCAAGGGAGGCAGGACCGATGAGGCATTTCACCAAAACGTTTCTGTAGAATTAAAAAAAAAAAAAAAAAAAGATAATTTAAGACTACCAGCGGCAAAGATCAGTGACCACAGGAGCAAATTCCTACAAGGCTCGCTGTATTAGAGAATTAACTTCCAAATTAACCCAAAGCGCAGGAGTCTCCCTGGAGCCGGAGGCAGCCCCGGCAGGCGGGGCAGCCCTTCCCCGCACAGGGCAGGAGACCTCCCCGGGGAGAGAGCGCCTCTACCCGCAGCGACTTTGCTCCTCCGAC